>NW_015505273.1:2175720-2176775 GCF_001515645.1 Sinocyclocheilus grahami
CATGTTTCCAAAAAGTGTGTTTTTTTGTTGTTTTTTTTACTATAAACTGTCATTGTGTGGGAAAGAGCTGCATGTAGATTCTGTAGAGTTCTTTTGTGTTCGACTGAAAAAAGAGCATTCAGAGGTTTGGACCGACATAAGGATGAGTACATAATGAAAGAATTACCAATACAATACCTTTCACATTGACAGAAGCAGCAGAGTGAGTTTCTGTTTGTAGATGAACCAGTGTAGGAGTTTGTTTGTTTTAGGAAAAAGACACCGCAAGGTGAAAACCTCTGCAGATTGCCTTGATGTTTTAAAGCTGTCACTTGAGTGTGCAGCAGAGGCCTTGTCACTTATTGTTCTCACCTAAATACTTCATTTTGTGCACCCTCTAACTCGAGGACATCAGCACGAGCGTGACTCTCATACGCTCTGAGTGATCGCACTATTGTTGCAGCTTTTATATACTTAATTTTCCTCATGAAGTAGATAATGTTCCATACATTCACATTTACAAACACATGTGTGTCAATGAACAGCCCTGTCAGTCTATATGGATAATATGATGGCATTTATAAAGCAACACGCACTTTCAGTGTATACATTGAAAGAGAAAAAATTTACATTTCTGAAAATGTCCTCATCCTCAGGTCATCCAAAATATAGATGAGTTTGTTTCTTCATCAGATTTGGAGAAATGTAGCATTGCATCACTTGTTCACCAATGGATTACTCTGCAGTGAATGGGTGCCGTCAGAATGAGAGCTGATAAAAACATCACAATAATCCACAAGTAAATCCACAGCACTCCAGTCCATCAGTTAACATCTGGAGAAGACAAAAGCTGAAACAAATCCATCATCAAGACATTTTTAACTTCAAACCATTGCTTCCAGCTAAAATATGAGTCCATAATCCATAATAACGCTTCCTGCAGTGAAAAAGTGGCCTGGTCTGAATCAGGAGAGAAATCTGCACAGATCAAGCACTGTTTACAAGCCAAAACAGTTCTAAACTAATATGTGGCTGTATTTTGATGTGAGAGACAACAGGAGATGGACCTTTTCACT
>NW_015505273.1:2182131-2204030 GCF_001515645.1 Sinocyclocheilus grahami
GCTAAAATACAAGTCCATAATCCATAATAACGCTTCCTGCAGTGAAAAAGTGGCCTGGTCTGAATCAGGAGAGAAATCTGCACAGATCAAGCACTGTTTACAAGCCAAAACAGTTCTAAACTAATATGTGGCTGTATTTTGATGTGAGAGACAACAGGAGATGGAACTTTTCAAGCGTTATTATGGATTATGGACTCGTATTTTAGTTCAAAACGTCTTGATGGATTTGTTTCATCTTTTGTCTTCTCCAGATGTTAACTGATGGACTGGAGTGGTGTGGATTACTTGTGGATTATTGTGATGTTTTTATCAGCTGTTTGGACTCTCATTCTGACGGCACCCATTCACTGCAGAGCATCCATTGCTGAGCAAGTGATGCAATGCTACATTTCTCCAAACCTGATGAAGAAACAAACTCATCTACATCTTGGATGAACTGAGGATGAGCACATTTTCAGCACATTTGTCATTTTTGGGTGAACTATTCCTTTCATATCAGAATCTATTTGGAACAAATAACTATTCTTTAAATAGTTCAACATGCACAGAATCTGGTATGTAATCAAACACATTTGATGCAGAATATGTGACTTCCATATTACAAGCCACTCTGTATCCATCTAACATCTAATCCAGAACCTCATTTTATAGGAGTCCTTCAGCTGTCAGGACAACTCCTTTAAAATCACGCTGGAATGGGAAACTACCGCGCAGCTCTTGCTTTATTGCACTGTGCAGATTTTTATTTCTGGGCATCTTGTCAAAAAGCTTTAGATGGTGTAATTATAGTGGTAGATTCCATTGCTGATGTGAAAAGACTTAAAGCAGCAACCACAACACTAAAGACTCTCTTTGAGTATCAAGTAAAAGCCACTTAGCCTCTATACTGAACTTGAGTTTACCAACATAGTCCCTGCTTACAGATGTTCATCACATGAAGTACAGCTGCCCTAAATGCATTTGGACACTTGAGACACACATAAAAATGTCTGCATGTCATTGAATTAGATAACAAAATATCTAACAAATCCTGAAGGATCTTTTATCTTCACTAACTTTGCCTTTCTTCATTGTTTTTGCTCAGTGTCATCAATCAGCTGGTGATTTTGTTCTTGTTTTTGACTGAAAGGCATCTTCTTTACCAGAAATGACACTTGATATGATATGTAATCATCTAATGCAGTGACATCCAGGCATTTTAAGTGTGATTTAAGTGTTTAATTACTTTTGGCATCAAATTAAATGAGTTTTCATAGACGCTCTCTGACGCTGTGGTGCATGGCAACAAATCTTGCATCCTTTAATTCACTCTCATGCTATATTTGAATAACTGGAAATCGTTATATAATTAAACTTATACAAACAATAACACACACAGCTGAAACTTCTGTAAAAATAGCAATGTCTGTGGGCTTCACAGTACAAGAAAGAGATTGCTGTGTGGACGAAAGCACCCATTAATGTAAAAGGTATTTCTGTGAGGCCTAAAGGTACAATTACATGTGAGTTAATAGACTTTGACAGCATTCTAATTCTATAAAGCATAGACGTACATGTGCGGAATACAGAAACGGGGAATGTTGTCCAAGTCCACTCCACAATGACTATAAAAAATAGAAAAAGATCACATGTAATTTGATGTAATGTAGTTTGCATATCAAGAACGAAACAAGCAATTGCAAAAAATATGCAATTATACAGCAAAAAGATGCAATCTGGTGCAGATGTTGTTATTCATATAGCCAAAAAGAAGACATTTTGATAGTTTGTAATGTGAGAAATGAGATCTTTATACTTACATAACATGATATAAATATCAGTTGTCACTTTATATCTCTCAATAAACGTCTTATAAACATGATAATTAAATGCTTCATTTTATGATCAAAACATATAATGCAATGCAATACAATAATGATTGAGAAATAAATGAAAAAGTCTGATATCCATCATATTTCTGTTTGATAATTGTATATATAGAACCCAACACAAGTAGGGTTTATAGCCTATGTTCACTATAATCACATGCAGGAAAGGAAGTATAGAAGAATCCTGAGGGGGAAAAAAAAGAAAAAGAATTTAGATATGCTTTTAATTAATAGTGAGTCATTAAAAACTGTGGTAAAATAACTTTTTAGATTGCATTCAGGCATTCTGAACTGTTTAAAGACAATTTAGTGGCATTTGTTATGTTTCTAAACTGTCTTTGTAGATACTGAGGAATGCGTTTTATTTTTTATTAAATTAATCATAATTAAAGATTAAATTTACAAGCGAATTCCAGCTTATTCCTTTTAAAAGAACCAGAATTTCTCTCTATTCATATTGCATGGAAGCACATACATGTTTGTTGACTTTAGTTGTTTATATGCATAGATTTCCATCAAATTAAATGTAGTTGAAATGCAGAATCCAAATGTACTGTCCATCCAAAAACTAAACATCTACAAATTAATGTATAAAGCAAAAACTGATGGAAGAGAGTTTTAAATTTCACTTGTGCATGCATGAAAAGTTTCAAATCCCTAACCCTTGCAATCAATTCCTAACCATTAACTACTATTAAAATCAAAGATTAATGATAATAACGTTGTTTAAGCTCCTAAACCCAGTCAGAAGCTTAACCCTAATATCTGGTTGAATGTTGATCCAGGACGTCTACTCTGAGGAATCACTGTAAGTTACATGTTTGATATATTACAACAGCATCTGCCTTTAAATCACTGCACACATCCTCTAATGAACCAGCGTCATATTAACACACTTTCCTCGCCATGTACGTGCCGTCCTAAACCACCTGATTAGCTGAGGGCAAATTAATAAACATTAGATAAATACCTCGGTGTTTCCGTGCATCTGATTACGATGCACCATCAATTACAACAAACTGACAGATGGTGAAAGCAAATGAACACATGCATTGCCTGCGAGCACTGGACGGGCCGCGTCTCACCAGCATACGCTAAAGTCTGTAATCCCTAAGAGTCAGCACAATTTGTGTGTGGCAAACCCTTGACTTCATTAGGCACCAGCGATGGGATTTCGGAGCGTAATCTTCTCAGCATGCGAGTCCTTCCCCCACAATCCACCTCTGAATAGCAGCTGCCCACTTGAGAGAGAATTCAGCCCGTCTTTTATTTGCAAACGCCATGTGTGTTGTTTTACCACCTGATTCACTAAAGGAAGCATGCAAATAAAGTGATAGCACAAATTCACTCACAAAATCTGTCCTACGTGTAATTTGTGCAGTGCAATTCCCCATCCAAACCCTGCAGGTCGCTTATGAACGACCATGATCTGAAGACTTTCAACTAGCAATATCAGCTGTGTAAAATACAGAATGTACAGCACACATCCGGATATATGCATACATTTAATGCATATGCTCTTCTACATTATTTGATTATCATTGGATGAATCGGCTATTTTACTAATTAGGGAGTAACTCATTCAAATTAGAAATGCTTCACTAAGTTTTTACGCAGCATGACAAAAACGGTTGCTGTTTTTTTGTGTATATTATGGATGCAAATGTTCACTAAAACAATCAAAAATCTACATAGTACTAATGTTATTTTAGTATCATTGGGATGATATTATTGTTTTTATCAGTATTTTAAATTAGTATTTATTTTCATGTTAACCATTTTTAATTGAACTTTAGTTGAGGTTTTAATTGTTGTTTTTTTGTTTTAGTAATTTTAGTAGAGTACATCAAGTTGAAAATGAAAAGTAAATGAAAATGAGAAACGTTACGCAACTAGCTGACATGTTTTTTTTTACGTTTATTTTAAGCGATGAAAATGTGTTTGTTTATTTATTTGTTTGTTCTAGTTTCAGTTAAGTATAGTAACCCTGCATAGTACTGAAACATAATGCAATATGTTGAAATAAACTGTCTCTCTCACAAAGTTTGAATAATTTCACCATTTGGACCTAAATAAGTTGATTCAAACAATTCAAGCATTTAATTCACTGTTTCAATTATATGACTCACTGATTCAATCATTTAATTCACTGATTTGCTCATTTGAGTAATCGATTCAATCATTTGATTCACTGATTCAATCATTAGATTCACTTATTTGCCTATTTAAATAATCAATTTAGTCATTTGGCACGATAAGCGTTAGCGCAACAAAAGAACAATGCATCTACATTTTCATACATATGTAACAAAATGGGCCTAATTAGCTATGAAATGAGTGTCGTTCTCGCTGCTCTGTTATATAAGATCATTCACATGCACTACATGCGTTATCCGTGCAGACGGCCATTCTTCTTACTTCCTTCACAAGCGAACACATCCTACATTCATCAGACTCCAGAGTGACTCACTCCTATTTCTCATCCTCTTAGGCCCTGAAAAACACACTCGCTCGCACACACATACACACACATACACACACACACACACACACGCACACTCACACACACACGCACACACACACACACACACGCGCACACACACACACATACACACGCACACACACGCACGCGCGCGCACACACACACACACACACAGTGTCTACTTAATTGTTTTCTTACTAAGAGGCAAATTAATTTTCGGGATGTACATCAAATCGCAGCATAGGGAGGGGAGGTAATTTGTTAATGGAACAGAGAGAAAATGGCAGGCCGGCCTCTCTCGCTCGCTCCCTCACGCTGATAAATGACAGAAATCTCCTCGCGCACCCATGTCAGTCTTTTGAAGAGAGCTGGGGGGAACTAAAGTGGGTTAAAAAAACACAGTCATTACATATATTTTGCTGTCAGAGCCAAGCAAAGAGCGAGAGAGAGGCAGAAGAGAAGTGAAGCTGTATCGCTTTGTTCACCCGCCGGATTCGATAACCCACAGACTTCATTTAATCACTATCTCGCTGTTCCCCCTGAGGTCCTCTCCGCCTCCTCCGGGACTGTTCTGCCTCTGTTTAAACGCTTTTAATTACGCTTTAACTACAGCCTAATCACCCTAACTTTGTCCTGACAAAATGTCCCGCCCCACCTCTCAACCAGCACTGAATGTCTAAACCCGAGCAGCTCGAGGAGACGCACAACCGTCGCATCGTGAATCACTTTACAATCAGAAAGAGAACAACATACTACAAAAACATAAATACCTACAATATCAGCTGCTGATTCTGCAGTCTTAATGATGTCATGTCTGCATAATGCTGTCTTTTATGCAAATAATATTAATCAAAATGAAAATACCGACAGGAAAAAAAAAAAATAATAACTTGCGGCTTTTAATCTATTTCATTGTTCATTATGAATAATTGTTAACTTAATTGTTTTAAAAACCTAAAGCGATGTTTACACATTGAGAAATCCACATCAGGGACGTGTTTAATTTAGTTGAATTGAACTTTTTCAATGGAGTTTGCTTAATAACATACTGTACCAGTCAAAGGTTTGAGGTCAGCAAGAAGAAATCAATACTTTTATTCAGCAAGGATGCATTAAATTGATCAAAAGTGACAGCAAAACATTTATAATGTTACAAAAGGTTTATATTTCAACTTCCTGTTCGTCAAAGAATCCTGAAAAATAAAATGCTTTCACAGATATCTGAAGCAGCACGACTGTTTTCAATATTGATAATAATCAGAAATGTTTCTTGAGCAGCAAAGCAGCATATTAGAATGATTTCTGAAGATCATGTGACACTGAAGACTGGAGTAATGATGCTGAAAATTCAGCTTTGATCACAGGAATAAATTACATTTGAACAGATAATGACATGGAAAACAGCTATTTTAAATCATAATATATTTTACTGTTTTTACTGTATTTTTTCATCAAATAAATGCAGCCTTGATGACCAGAATATATCCCTAAAAATTGAAATAGTCTTTACCGTATTTTTTTTTTATTTAATAAACGCAGTTTTGGTGCGCAGAAGAGACTTCTTTCAAAAACATTAAGAAATCTTACTGACTCCCAATGGTCCTTTATTAGCTTTTGAAGTGGTAAATAAAGTCAAAACAATTTCTCTGGAATTGGTATTAATCATCATCATCATCATCATCAAAAAAAAAAGAATATTCCACACAAGCTTCATGAATATGTCAGGAGTCTGATTTGACAGTTCAAAGCTTAAAGCCTCAACTTACCTACAACTTTTCTTTTGCTGTCTTGCACGCGCGGCTGCTTCATACAAGAAATGCAAATCTAGATCCAGCTGATATTTAACTAACAAAGCACTTATGAAAACAGCCATGCCCAACCTGCTAACCATCAGCAATATATATCAGCCTATCAGCCACATGCTGAACACACACACACACGTGCACGCAGCTCAGCCGAGCTCTAATGGTCTATTGTGTTAGCTGTAATGCTGTAATAAGATCCAGCAAGTGGAGAAGTGCCTTCCTCAAAGTCAAAGTCGTCATGGAGACAGAGGTGCCGGCGCTCGGCTAAAATACTGAAAGTCTGAGAAAAAGCCCAAAGATACGGCCTCTCCCACACATTTCTCCCATTATATCTAACTTTGTGTGAACTCGTGTCACTGCAAAATTGTACCGGAACAACCATTTTGTGTGGTCCTCTTTGTGAAGTTCCCAGCAAAACCAGTCAAACGGTGCAAGTTTAGATGTCAGATACCTGAAATTAATATCGCACATCTACAAAAACAGATAGTTTTGACTGTGATCCATGTGGATAGACATATGTTTTTTATAGAAATACTTCCTTAAATTACAACAGGTGGCATGCAAGGTTTTGCATTACAGTTATTTTACCAGCAACACATTATAATTGTTAACTAATGAACTAAACTAACAATTAAAAATAACAATGAAAAATACTTATTTCATCACATGAATAAATTACATTTTATAATATACTCAAATATGAAACGCTTATTTTAAATTGTAATAATATTTCATAATATAGTTGTTTTTCTTTCAGAATTTTGTAATTAATTAATGTAAAATAAAATATATAAAATAATATATGAAATATATAAAATAAATAACAACAGGTTGCACGCGAGGTTGCGCATTACAGTTATTTTACCGGCAACACTTCACAATAAGGTTTCATTTATTTATTAAGCATTTATTAAGGAACAAATTATTAAGTATATTAGCTAACGTTAATTTCCATATTTACTCATACACTGTAAAAAAAAAAAAGATATATATATATATATACAGTATATATAATAACTAAATAATTTACATTTGAATTTAAATTTTAAAGGGAAGCCATTCTAATAGTAAAAGACTACAAATACTATGGTAAAAAATGTTTACACATTGAGAAATCCACATCAGGGACGTGTTTAATTTAGTTGAATTGAACTTTTTCAATGGAGTTTGCTTAATAACATACTGTACCAGTCAAAGGTTTGAGGTCAGCAAGAAGAAATCAATACTTTTATTCAGCAAGGATGCATTAAATTGATCAAAAGTGACAGCAAAACATTTATAATGTTACAAAAGGTTTATATTTCAACTTCCTGTTCGTCAAAGAATCCTGAAAAATAAAATGCTTTCACAGATATCTGAAGCAGCACGACTGTTTTCAATATTGATAATAATCAGAAATGTTTCTTGAGCAGCAAAGCAGCATATTAGAATGATTTCTGAAGATCATGTGACACTGAAGACTGGAGTAATGATGCTGAAAATTCAGCTTTGATCACAGGAATAAATTACATTTGAACAGATAATGACATGGAAAACAGCTATTTTAAATCATAATATTTGAAATAGTCTTTACCGTATTTTTTTTTTATTTAATAAACGCAGTTTTGGTGCGCAGAAGAGACTTCTTTCAAAAACATTAAAAAATCTTACTGACTCCCAATGGTCCTTTATTAGCTTTTGAAGTGGTAAATAAAGTCAAAACAATTTCTCTGGAATTGGTATTAATCATCATCATCATCATCATCAAAAAAAAAAGAATATTCCACACAAGCTTCATGAATATGTCAGGAGTCTGATTTGACAGTTCAAAGCTTAAAGCCTCAACTTACCTACAACTTTTCTTTTGCTGTCTTGCACGCGCGGCTGCTTCATACAAGAAATGCAAATCTAGATCCAGCTGATATTTAACTAACAAAGCACTTATGAAAACAGCCATGCCCAACCTGCTAACCATCAGCAATATATATCAGCCACTGGAACAGATGCTGAACACACACACACACGTGCACGCAGCTCAGCCGAGCTCTAATGGTCTATTGTGTTAGCTGTAATAGCAAGGCCAGATCCAGCAAGTGGAGAAGTGCCTTCCTCAAAGTCAAAGTCGTCATGGAGACAGAGGTGCCGGCGCTCGGCTAAAATACTGAAAGTCTGAGAAAAAGCCCAAAGATACGGCCTCTCCCACACATTTCTCCCATTATATCTAACTTTGTGTGAACTCGTGTCACTGCAAAATTGTACCGGAACAACCATTTTGTGTGGTCCTCTTTGTGAAGTTCCCAGCAAAACCAGTCAAACGGTGCAAGTTTAGATGTCAGATACCTGAAATTAATATCGCACATCTACAAAAACAGATAGTTTTGACTGTGATCCATGTGGATAGACATATGTTTTTTATAGAAATACTTCCTTAAATTACAACAGGTGGCATGCAAGGTTTTGCATTACAGTTATTTTACCAGCAACACATTATAATTGTTAACTAATGAACTAAACTAACAATTAAAAATAACAATGAAAAATACTTATTTCATCACATGAATAAATTACATTTTATAATATACTCAAATATGAAACGCTTATTTTAAATTGTAATAATATTTCATAATATAGTTGTTTTTCTTTCAGAATTTTCTATTTTAAATCATAATATATTTTACTGTTTTTACTGTATTTTTTCATCAAATAAATGCAGCCTTGATGAGCAGAATATATCCCTAAAAATTGAAATAGTCTTTACCGTATTTTTTTTTTATTTAATAAACGCAGTTTTGGTGCGCAGAAGAGACTTCTTTCAAAAACATTAAGAAATCTTACTGACTCCCAATGGTCCTTTATTAGCTTTTGAAGTGGTAAATAAAGTCAAAACAATTTCTCTGGAATTGGTATTAATCATCATCATCATCATCATCAAAAAAAAAAAGAATATTCCACACAAGCTGCATGAATATGTCAGGAGTCTGATTTGACAGTTCAAAGCTTAAAGCCTCAACTTACCTACAACTTTTCTTTTGCTGTCTTGCACGCGCGGCTGCTTCATACAAGAAATGCAAATCTAGATCCAGCTGATATTTAACTAACAAAGCACTTATGAAAACAGCCATGCCCAACCTGCTAACCATCAGCAATATATATCAGCCACTGGAACAGATGCTGAACACACACACACACGTGCACGCAGCTCAGCCGAGCTCTAATGGTCTATTGTGTTAGCTGTAATAGCAAGGCCAGATCCAGCAAGTGGAGAAGTGCCTTCCTCAAAGTCAAAGTCGTCATGGAGACAGAGGTGCCGGCGCTCGGCTAAAATACTGAAAGTCTGAGAAAAAGCCCAAAGATACGGCCTCTCCCACACATTTCTCCCATTATATCTAACTTTGTGTGAACTCGTGTCACTGCAAAATTGTACCGGAACAACCATTTTGTGTGGTCCTCTTTGTGAAGTTCCCAGCAAAACCAGTCAAACGGTGCAAGTTTAGATGTCAGATACCTGAAATTAATATTGCACATCTACAAAAACAGATAGTTTTGACTGTGATCCATGTGGATAGACATATGTTTTTTATAGAAATACGTCCTTAAATTACAACAGGTGGCATGCAAGGTTTTGCATTACAGTTATTTTACCAGCAACACATTATAATTGTTAACTAATGAACTAAACTAACAATTAAAAATAACAATGAAAAATACTTATTTCATCACATGAATAAATTACATTTTATAATATACTCAAATATGAAACGCTTATTTTAAATTGTAATAATATTTCATAATATAGTTGTTTTTCTTTCAGAATTTTGTAATTAATTAATGTAAAATAAAATATATAAAATAATATATGAAATATATAAAATAAATAACAACAGGTTGCACGCGAGGTTGCGCATTACAGTTATTTTACCGGCAACACTTCACAATAAGGTTTCATTTATTTATTAAGCATTTATTAAGGAACAAATTATTAAGTATATTAGCTAACGTTAATTTCCATATTTACTCATACACTGTAAAAAAAAAAAAGATATATATATATATATACAGTATATATAATAACTAAATAATTTAAATTTGAATTTAAATTTTAAAGGGAAGCCATTCTAATAGTAAAAGACTACAAATACTATGGTAAAAACCTCAATTTTGTTCACGATAAGTTTCCTTACAATATTTGGTAAAAAAAAAAAACTGTAATTAATCATATGGGACATTCCATGTATTACATTTACAGTTTTTGGAAGTGAAAAAGAACAAGTAATATTTGTCAACAGTGAAAAACTGCATCATGTACAGCAGGTACGGCAGGGTTTTACATATTACTTTGTAAAAAATATTGTTTATTGCATTATTTAAGTTTGTATTTTAGTATATTAGTGTGTTATCATGATGGTGTTTTGTAGATGTATTAATGAAATGTATGTTTTTTCTATTGTACAATCAATCTGTAAAACCTAAAATGTTGCGGCCATATTTTTGTATGATAAAGATCTGGCAAATACAGCTGCCATTTTTCTGTTAATAATAATAATAATAATTTGTTATACATATTAGTTAATGGACCTTAGATAATATGAATTGACAGCAAAAACTAAAATAAATAACTAAAAAAGTTTAAAAGTAACAAACATTAATAAAGATTAATAAATACTGTAACTCATTGCTAGTTAATATCAGTTAACTAATGTTAACTAAATGGACCTTATTGTAAACTTTTACCCATCCCATCATGCTTAGGCTGAAAAAGTCCAGTAACGTACATCTTCAAGTGTCTTAGTTACTGCGTGTTTTGTGTGCTGTGCATCACTTATGAGCTCGGAAAGAGAGGAACCTGCATTCAGTGCCTCTGAGTTTCTCAATTCCATGCATATCTGTCTTTCTGAAAGAGAAACAAATAACCTTCTGATGCACGTAATGCCTGTGATTTACATGAGGAACACGTCGCCGGAGACAGGTCCGGAGTGGGACTCATTTTCAGCCCTGGAGTTTCATGCCTTAGGCCCACTTTAGTTTACGACTGAGCTCTTAAAATAATTAAAACCTCAGTATATAAGTCTGCAATAGTGCACTGGTCTCTATAGCCTTGTAATTCATTGTATTTTTCTAGAGCTTTTGTTTATATATATATATATATATACACACATACTGGCCTTTTCAGCGCTGTCTTTGCGCTTTATCCATTTTTTATCTATTATTTTTTTTGCTTGCATATCTCCAACAACTGATGTTTTTTTTTTTTTTCTTAGCAAGGTGCCGCAAATGGAAAATAAGGGACAGTTGTGATTCTTAAGGGGAGACACTGCAAGTAAAAGCACTGTTTTTTCATGCACCTGTCCATTTTGAGATTTTGGGCTTTTGGCTTTTCATAAAGTGTTTTTTCAGACTAGTGGAAAGAAAACATCCAAAAGACACTGTTAAGTGTTTCTTTTATAGCACTTTATCTATTTGTGTCAATAGATTTCAATTACAAAACATATTTTTAAAGGCCGGCATAGGATTTTGCTTGGTCTTAAAGCCTTTCTACGTTCACAAATAAAACAATTTGCGCACAAAGAATGATTAAAGGGGTCATATGATGCGATTTCAATTTTTCCTTTTTATCTTTGGAGTGTTACAAGCTCTTGGTGCATAAGAAGAAGAAGTTGCATAGACTAAAGTCTCAAATCCAAAAAGATATTTTTTATAAAAGTTAAGAGTCAGCCACACCTACCTAAAACGGCTCGTTCTAACACGCCCCCACATCTCTATGTCACTATGTGGGAAGATTTGCATAACGCCGCCCAAATGTTCACGCAAAGAAAGAAAGTGTAACTTTTATTCTCACTGTAGTATTGTTGTTGCCGCCGCCATGTCATAAAGACGCTGTGTGCTTCATTGTGAACGCGAAACTACTTTGTTTGGTCTTCCAAAAGAGGACGATATCTGCTTCGTCATGCCTGGAGCTGATCCGTGCTGGTTGCTGAGGAAAAACATCAACTTCGTGCTGTGGATCGCCGGATCGGCTTTCACCGTGGATGAAGCGGAGTCCAGCCCGGGGTCGTCACATGTGGTTGCCTCAAGTCTCCGTCGTCGAATCTGCTGGGCGCCGCTCACTCAAGCCGCTGTGTTTCGTTGTGAAAGCAAAACTACTTTGTTTGGCCTTCCAAAAGAGGATATAATGTTTCTATAAAGTTGGGCAGTTCCAACTTTGCAAGGACAGTCTGGCGCTTCTGACTCACAGCCTGTAAGTACGTTTTTTATATTTAAAGAGTTTGCCACTGACGATTCAAACGTGAGTTTGGGCAGTGTAGAGTAGCGCTTATTGTTTGTCATTTCTACGATCACAAATGCAGACATGGTTTTATTTTTACGCGGCGCAATGCAACGCAAAGCGTAAAAACACAGTATAAGTCATTATAATCCGTAATTATGTCCCCACTGGATGCAACAAATGCCTCGTTTGTAATGCGTTTTATTGGTTTTGTCTCGTCGCGCCGGACACATGGAAACCATAGACTGTATGATGGAAACACAGTATGTGAGGGGCGTAACATTTCTGTCACACGCTTGAGGTATTCGGCCAATCACAACGCACTGGATAGCTGGCCAATCAGAGCACACCTTGCTTTTCAGACCGATGAGCTTTGTAAAAATCACCGCGTTTCAGAAAGGCGGGGCATAGAGGAGAAACAATAATGTACAGTATGTGGAAAATAATGTGTTTTTTTAACCTTAAACCACATAAACACATTGCATTACACCAAATAATGTTATTTTTAGCAACATCATATGACCCCTTTAATTATCAATTGAGAATGTGTTATTCATATGGTCTGGTGGTCATATGGCATGCCTGCGAATACGGGAGAAATTGCGGTAGCTTTCATACGGGACGCTTTGATGCCTTCAATACAGGCATCCATATTTCAACAGTGGCATGACAAGACTGGCCCTCACGGCCAAAAAACAGACCAGCCCACCGGGAATTCTCCCGGTGCTCCCGATTAGCCAATCCGGGCCTGACCGGAGAGATCGGAGGAAAGGACACACTTTCACAATAAAAAAGTGAGGAACAACATTCAGCCTTTAAGTCGACATGAAATCATTAATGACCTTATTTACTTCTAATGCATTTCTAAAGCATGTTCCTGGTCTTATTGTGAGTGCTTCATCACTGCATGTTATTATGCAGAAAAGTAAATGTGTTAGTAATGTTTCATCAAAATATAAATAACTTACTCTATGCCTGAAACAACTTTCCTTTTTGACTGACAACAGCCAAATATCAGATAACATTCAGGTCTGATTCTATTCTGAGGCAGAAAGCCCACTTTTCCCCATCAAAAATCTATTTCCAGTTAATATAATCAAGTCTGATATTATTTCTCATTTGACTCCAAACTGCATCACATTGTTCTTATTATCAAATAAATACTAAATAAAATTATTATGAACAATAAATAGACACAAATGTTCAATATAGTAAACAATATTGAAAAAAAATAATAATAATTATTATTGTTATTATTGTATTATTATTTGTATTACATAAAGACACCACTTTTAAAAAATGTAAAATATAAAAAATGAATAATAATAATAATAATAATAATAATAATGATGTAAAATTATTGTTATTTAGAAATCATTAATTTAATATGTGTGCATAAAATAAAATAATAACTGTATTATTAATTCCCTACTACTATTATTATTATTATTGTTGTTGTTGTTGTTGTTGTTACACACCACTTTTAAATAAATAAATAATTTAAAAATACATTTATTAAAAATCAACAACAATAATAATAATAATAATAATAATAACAATTACTTTTAAATTACTATTATATATAAATCATTAATCACATACATGTACATAAAAATATTAAATACCAATTATTATTATTATTATTATTATTATTATTATTATTATTATTATTATTATCAATTTCAAAAGAATATACTAAAGTCCTGCTGAATATTATTTCTCATTTGACTCTAAAATGCATCACATTCACATTAGGGAAATGAGTGTGTTTCTTATCCAAATGCAGCAGTGCACACGGATCACACGGTGCCATGCATGAAGAGTGTGTGTGCTGTGACAGTGATTTGCAAGCTCTTTTGCTTTACTACAGGTAAGCGGCTGAAAGCATTGTGCTGCAGGACTCGCTTTCGCTGACTCAGCATTTCAGAGACATCAGTAACACACTACAGACAAGATTCGGCAGAGATCTTCCCAAAACGCACAGCCTTAGAGAGCCAGAGAAGTTTGTGCGAGCAGGTTTGCACTACTACTTACGCAAATAAACACCATATAAAAAAGAAAAAAAAATCAGAGTGGGTTTATGCAATTTTCCGCTGTAAACACATGAAGGCGCTGGGTTTGATTCTGGTTTGAAACACATTTAATGCCTTTTTATGCGTTATAGCTCAAGCTCTGATCAGCGAACAACTTTATACGGTGGATTTAATGAGGAGATAAAAAACCTCGGCAAACGTGTGTGTTGGAAAGTTGGAGAGAAAGTGTTTTGCGTGAAAGCGAAGCTGGTTGCTTGCAGGCAGCCTTGAGTTTCTTTAGATAAAAGCATCTGGTTTGTAGGCAAAAGTACAACGAGCACCTGACTGTTTAACAGACGCACGCATGAAGACTAATCATTTACTCTAACACCTCCATTTAAAAATAACCACCCAAATATGAAATAATAATAACACAAAAGTGACTCACTCTCATGTTGTCTCAAACCCATATGCCATTTCTTCTGAATCGTCACAGAGCTCTTTTCCAAGACAACCGTTCATAATGATCATCTTAAAGCTGTCAAGCTCCACAAACTTCAAAAACCACCACAGAATCAGTCCATATGACTGGTGCACTATACTATTATATAAACTTATTCGTATATTTTCAGTTACAATTTTTAGTAATTATGTGCTTTTGTCATTTTTTACAATTTTTTAATAAATTGTTGTATTAAACTTTAACTTATTTTTATTTCAGTTTTAGTCATTTTTAGTACTGTAATTTAAACGTATTTTATTTCAGTTTTATTTTATTTATTTCATAGCTATACCAAGGCAACATTTCCTTTATAATGTACTTTTATATATTATTTTATATCATTTTAATCAAATATTTATATTTTATTTCAGATTTATTGTTAATTTAGTAATATTTACTATTATAGTATTTATAAATATTAATTTCATGTGCTTTAGTCATTATTATTATTATTATTATTATTTGAAATACTTCTATTTAGCTTTAACATACTTTTATTTCAGTTTTAGAGTAATTTTATTACTTCAAATTAAATCACTTTTATTTCAGTTATATGCTGAGACAACATTTAATTTGTTTTTAATGCTTTTTTTAAGTTAAAATTTTTTTTATCTAATACTTATATTTCGGCTTTACTGTTATTTAAGTAAAATTTATATACTATTATATTATTTATTCATATTTTGAAGTAGCTTTTATTTATATATTTTCAGTTTTCATTTTACTAATTTGATGTGCTTTTGTCATTTTTATTAGTTTTAGTCTTTTTAGTACTTCAACTTAAAGGGACAGTACACTTAAAAATGAAAACTGTCATTAATTACTCACACTCAGAAAGCTCTCGGATTTCATAAAAAATATTTTAATTTGTGTTCTGACGATGATCAAAGGTCTTGGGTTTGGAACGACATGAGGGTGAGCAATTAATGACAGAATTTTCATTTTTGGGTGAACTAACCCTTTAAACGTTTTTTATTATTATTTCAGTTAGTTGCAAATGCAACATTTATTTATTTTTTATATTATATATTTTAATGTCTACTTTATTTCAGTTAACTTTTTAAAATACTTTTAGATACACTGATTTATACAATGACGTTCTGAATGAGAAAAAAGTAAGTTATTTAGCCGGTCTCTTTAAATGAGTCGTAGCAGGACTGTGAATGAGATCTGAGAGCTGCGATGTTCACTGCTTTGTATCTATGGCTTCAGATGTCGTATTGTTTTTTTGGAGCTTCACTGTATGTAAAAGAGAGTTTATATTCATTAACAAGTACAAACTGACTGTCAGCGTCTGGAATTGTAACAGCAGAATGTTTTAGTCTAAACTTTCTTGATTCACTGACAGAATTAAAGAAAAGTGGTGCAGCGGTGGCATGTAAACAGAATTTCTATGCAAAGCTGCAGAAATCAGGGCGGCTCAGGAAAAGAGGGCAAACTCCTGGCCAACATTAGAGAGGTTGAGAAAGATGTGCTCTGGCACAATAAAGCACATATTTAGAAGTGATTTAATCTCTTAATCAGAGCTGTAACTGAAGAACCGGAGGGCAGGATTGTCTGCTGCTAGACGATTGCATCCGTGCAGCGACCCCGGTGTGTGTGTGTGTGTGTGTGTGCGTGTGTGTGTGCGTGTGCGTGTGTGTATTAGGAGATGAGCGTGGAGTTGGGTGCTTTAATGTCTCTTCCTGAGGTGCTGCTTCAGAAAGCAGCTGCAGCGAGGGATAAACACTCTCACCATCCAGCCCTCCGGCCGAGGTCTTCCTCAGCTTCACACACACACACACACACACATCAATACTCCCGCTCACACTGCCCTCCTCTACGTCTCAAAGCCTCTTCTTCCAGCCGTCCATCTCTCTGCGTTTCACATTCAGTGTGTCTGTCCTCTGAAGGCTGGCCGAGGGTCGCTCATGGCAACTGTCTCCTGAACGCTCTTTTTTCTTATTTTCTGGTCATGAGAAATCGCCTCTGTGCTTTCGATCTAACAGCTTTGCAGATTCAGCTCGAATTCTCTTTGAATTCAACATTCAAAATGATCTTACAGACGTGACAGAAATACGCTAAATGACACCAACGTTTAATAAAGTAAAAAGTAATATTTTTATAAATGTATTATAAAATAAAAACGTTTTTTAACATGTACTATAAAATACAATTATAAACAATAAATCAATAAGACACCTATTTTCAATATAGTAAAAAATATTTAAATTATGTTGTTATTATTATTATTATTAGAGACACCATTTATTATCAATAAAGTCACCACTGTTAAATTATTAAATTAGTTAAATTATAAAAAATACTACTACTACTACTACTAATAATAATAATACATGTATTATGATTATGATTATTATTATGAATTATCTATTATTATTATTATTGTTGTTGTTGTTGCTGTTGTTGTCAATCAATCAGTCAATAAATCTTCTTCTGCCAAAGTAATGCAGATCATAGGTCACATGTATGTTATACAGTATATTACACATGCACATATTGTATAGTCAGTACAACCAGTTGGACTTTAGAGTCAGAACCAACATGTGTATGCATAATTAAAAATGTATTTATTGAACTAATATCAAAATAAATAGTTTTCTAAAAGCTGTAAGCAAGGCAAAAAAACAACAACACACAGTTAGGGGTCTTCAAGGAATATTTGCATTAAAGTTTGAGTATATTTCAGCTTTGTCCGACAGGGCCAATGATACAGAAACACAGTAAACATCAACAGTGGACAATATTAAAACCATCCTCTGATGAAAAGCTACTAATAAAACTAATCAGTTTTAGATTGCAGGCTAAATTGTTCAGCGAGAGCCTCTAAAACAACTTATTTACTCAGGCAATTGAACTCTGGCTTCTAATGGTTTGGCAAACGTTAAGAGACTTTCTTCTTCAGACTCTTTAAGGTTAATTGATATATATTTTAATTCAAGAACCCTTTCCCTTAACAGTTGCAAAAATGGATACAAAAGACAGTATTATATAGAAAGCATTAAGACATTTAAACGTCTCAATTGAACACAGTCTGGTTAGATTAAGACGTTTTAATGCACTTTACAGAAGCTCCACTGACTTTGAGAGCTTTAATAGAATATATACATAAAAAAGTAGATATGTTTTCACAGAAGTCCTTCAACAAAAGCCTCTACACTTTTATTTCAAACCTCCAGAAACTCATTCTCCAGTGTACAGCACTTCAAAAGTCAGCTTTGAAAACTATGCCTATCAATCAGCTTTTATTCAGCGCTCTTACTTAGCAATACTTGTCCTTTCACAATGTCACTTCAGGCGAAAACAACAGAAAAACACGACAGAAACACACAGAGAGCTGTAGCGTAAAACCCGAGCAGAGAAAACACGTCGGTCACGCATTTCGCATGTGCTTTATTAACACAGAAACCAAAGCGTTGCGAAAGACCAAGAGAATCCAAACTTTCCGACTTGGCGTGATTATCATGAAACGCTTTCTTATACAGTCGGCGGGATGAAATAGCATTATTTACCAAAAGAAAGAAACGCGATGGTGAACGTGGGGAAAAAAGAAAACAAATTCCCTGAATACCTTTCGGAAGATCGAGCGAGAGCAGAGAGACGACGATGAATGCGAGAGAGAATATTCCAGAGAATAATGGTAAATGAGGGTACTGTACTCTCCTGCTCTCTTTTTATATATATATATTAGATCAGATCCAATTTACATAAGGAGATTGGTTTGAAGATTGGAGCTCACGGAACAAGGGGAAGAAGGGAAATTTAAATGAGGAAGCCTGATTTGAAGATCTTTCTTAAAACACTAGCCGGATCGTGCATGTAGATGTGCTCATAAACACATGCAATAAAGATGCTTCAGCTCATATGCAAAGCAATATTTTATATCAGATATCTAGCCTTTCTTTTCCTGCTTTGCTTATTAAAGGAATAGTTCACCCAGAAATAGATGATTTACTCATCCTCATGTCTTTTCAAACCCATATGCTGCAAATACAGAATCTTCACGCTTTCCCATACAACGACAATTGTAGTCAAATCTGTCAAGCTCCCATGAGTAAAAAAAAAACAAAAAACTAAGCACCATAACAGTAGTGCATATGACGCATGCATGATATTTCAAGACTTTTGAAAACATATAACAGCTTTGTGAGGAAAAGTGACATCACTGTGACCCAAACATGTTTTATTTGCAATGGACAACTTGAAGGAATATCAATACCAAATAAAATTGAAAAAAAAAAAAAACATGCATTGCTATGTACTATACTTTGATGTGCAAAAGGTTGAACAAGATTTGATAAATAAATAACCCTAAAAGTACCAAAAAATTAATAAATTAGCATATATATACATATATACAGTATATATATATATATATATATATGCACTTTTTTCCTTTTTATTTATTATACACAATGTTTTATATGTAATGTATTTTTATAAATATATTACATATACTGTACATTACATAATACATTGTGTATTATAATTTTTTTTAATGTGCAAAAGATATGACATCTTTATATCTCTTATAAACCAATCAATCAGTCAGTCAATCCATCTAAAAGTACCAAATAATTTCATTGATTCATTGCATACTATAAATACTGTTCACTCGTATGATAATTTGCATCAAAGCATCTGCTATAAGACAAAATGCATGCTTTGCAGTAGGGTTGTGATGGTGAGGAAATTTTCCCACCGGTTAATCAGCGTGTGACAACACCGGTATCACCGTTAAGGGGGGGAGGGGGGTGTTAGTTCGTTTGAGTTTCCCTTTTTTCTTAGCTTTCAAATGGCTTGTAAAAGTTCCGTGCGCATTTTACTTTCACTTTCGAATTAACGGCGATTCGGTGTTAATTCAATTCAAGCAACAACGTCAAACTCATAACTTTTATTAACAAAACTAATAAAAATACACCATTTATGCCTAATAAAATAACAAATTACTTAGGCTACACAAAATTTAAATAGGTATATAAAACCATGAAAATCAGCAAACACTGTGGAACCAAATAAATAAGAAACATAGCACGTAATGAACATAATAAACAGGTTTATTAGCAAAACGAATAAGAAAGCTTGGAGGCACGGCATATAAAATAAAATAAATGAAATACACAAAGTTTAAATAAAGTAATCAGCAAACACTGTGGAACCAAATAAATAAGAAACGAATGTTTAAAAAAACTTCCAGTCAATAGGCTTTTCAAAATCTAAAATATTGCCAAACAGGCCTTTGCATTTCCTTTCTAAACAGTCTTCTGCCATCGTCTTGTCTTTCTCACCTCACTCTTGTCAGCTTGACTCACTCTCGACTCACGTGATAAATCAAATCTGACTCCTGCTCCGTGGTGCACTGTCGTTCGCGCACGGTTCGGCACGCTGCATTGAGCGTTTAGTTTTTAAAAGTGTCTGTCCTCAAACTGAACTAGGCTAAAGGATTTTTGTTTCTATAAAAAAATCCAAACGACGGGGGGGGCGGTGGTGCGGTAGGCAAATGACGTAACCGGTGTTGCGGCTTAACACCGGTAACCGAAAACACCGTCTATCGCAGCAAGCCTTCTTTGCAATGTGCCATATTGTAATGTGCAAAAGGTTGAATAAGATTTTAAAAAATAAAGTAATTACCCTAAAAGTACCAGACATTCACTGATTCATTGGGTAATATTATTCACTCTTCAGACAAATTGCTTCCGGCTTTAAACGTCAAAAAATGCATGCACTGTACTGTGCAAAAGACTGAATAAGAAAGAATGAATATTGCATTGTGAAGTGCCATATTTGAGCGTGCCAAAGTTTGAACAAGATTTGACATGCTTAAATCGATGATTTATACAGTATTTTGGCCTGTTCCTCTCACAAAGCTTTTATATGGAAAAAAAAAAGGTTGAGAGGATCAATCACTGTATTAGTTGCATGAAATGCAGAATTGTTGATATTATGCTAAATCTCCTGAATAGGCTAAATATTCAAAAACACATTTTATCCATACCTGCACTCCATTGGAATCAAATGCATATTGGTTGATCTACAGGGGAAAAAAAAAAAAAAGATATGAGACATGATAGTGAGTATATGAAAACATATTTTCATCTCTGACTGAACTCTTCATTTAAATCTGCATGGAAAACAAGCCTATTGCTTGTGGGAAAACAAAATAATCACTGTCTGCACAAAAGGAGGAAAACAGCTGTATTTTCATGTAAAGCAGCGTGTCGTGTGTTTGCTTCCGTGCAAACCAAACACTTATTGACAAACCGGACAGTCTGATATAGGTTTAATGACTGCCCTGACAGACTTGGAGGGAAGAACTGATGTCTGCCTGAGGCCATTCAAAGGTCCGACAAAGTGAGATTGACGAATTTAATCGCTAAAGTCGAACAGCTGTGAGCCACAATGAGCCTTTCTAGTGAGAAGACCGGCCTCTCATGATGAGACGGGATGCTGAAGCGTTTTGCACCACTCATGGGGTGTCACCAGAAGACAATTAGCCTATTGGGGCAAAATCTGGCTGCTGTTCGAACGCTATTAGCATCAGCGTGCATGGCTTGCCTTCTGGGATAGAGGCGTAAAAACCACATATCCATAATCACATCTGCATAATTGCATCATTTATTCTGCTTGGGCTCGAACATTTCTGACTTATGGTTTCATGCATTTAAACAGATTTTGAGTGAATTACCCAAGACGAGCACTAGCAAGTGTGCACAGACAGCATTCAATTAGCTAAAACGCTTAATGCAGCTCCAACTTTGCCGGTTTTATTCTTTTTACTATTGACAACATCAGACATTCATTGTTACAAAAGAATACTTTTTCAAATTTAAATGTTATTTAGATTTTTCTATTCAACAAAGAATACTGAATTAAGTGTATAATAGTTTACACAAAAATATGAAGAAGCACAATTCTTTTCAACATTAATAACATTAATAATGATGATAAGAGATGTTTCTTGAGCAGCAAATCAGCATATTAGAATGATT
>NW_015505273.1:2204690-2205458 GCF_001515645.1 Sinocyclocheilus grahami
TTCGAGATGAGATTTGCACGCCAGAAGGTTTTCAAAGAATAACATCTGTGCATTTGACCAATGCTATCAGGCCTCATCTCACAAATAGCACGCAAACATTTCAAAGCTTTTTCAGGCTATAGTTCACGCAAGGCATCTGAGGACTGGGAAAGTGTGTCAGCTCTCCAACGCAAAAGCAGCTCATCCGGCAATAGCCTTTCTTTACGAGCAACCAACCCGGTGCTATTGTCATGGCAGTGAAATAGAACTTAAATCAAGCCCTCAGAGAACACCTTTCATGTTTTTGCAGTAATGCCGGGTGATATCTCTTGTGACTCTAGTCACGTGTGGAAATACAACAGGCTTTCCGTAGACCAAAAATGTTTTTGACACGAATGCAGTTTAGCTTGGCAAATGATAATTGCTCAGTACATAACCTTAGGGCCATTGATCGCTTTGGCTCATTATATCTAACGTTCTCAGAATAGTAAGTGCACCTCCCGTGCTCTGCTGCCGTATTGAATCATTTCATTAGTTTGGGAGGTAACAGTATGGAATTCTACCTCAAC
This sequence comes from Sinocyclocheilus grahami, assembly GCF_001515645.1. Lineage (NCBI taxonomy): Eukaryota > Metazoa > Chordata > Actinopteri > Cypriniformes > Cyprinidae > Sinocyclocheilus > Sinocyclocheilus grahami. The sequence continues at coordinate 2,205,239 of NW_015505273.1, forward strand.
CGCTTGCCTAACAAATTAGATTTAATGAACAAATGTTCTGAAAAGTCCTCCTCGGAGAGAGATCCTCAGGGAGTCGAGGAAAAGACTGTATCACAGCGTTCGCTAATCTTCATACGCTGCAAAACTGCCATTGTGCACTAGTATTAAAGACTGAGAGTTACAGATAACTCTTTCTGCATGATCTAGAAATTAAAAGCATGTGGTAGGACACTCAAAAAAA
>NW_015505273.1:2206118-2209647 GCF_001515645.1 Sinocyclocheilus grahami
CATAAAAGTAGTCGACCCGTGTTATATTCCAAGACTTCTGAAGTTATACTGTAGAGGGATATGAGGCATGAATGACATGTAAGAGCTGCAGGAGACTTTTCAGCAGAAAACATCAGCTCAAAAATGAGAATCACTCTCAATTTTGACATTAAATGGTGAGTAAATGAAGACAAAACCTTCATTTTTCGGGGAAAGTGACCCTTGGTCAGCACGCTAGCCTAATAAAAACAGTCATAATAATCTTTCCAGCTGCAAAAACAACAGTGTGATTGTGTTTGTGTTTGTCTGTGTTGTGCTGGAGTGGATCACAGATATGGGGAATCTTTGTCATTGTTCTGGAATAAATGAGGCAGAACACAACAAAGACTCGACGTCCACATCTGCAGCATAAACACCCGCCGCAGCTGAGAGACGCTGAGATGTTTGATGAGATCTTGACACACAATCATCAAGAGTCACTCCCTAAAAATAGCACTAATGGTGCAGACATATTTTAAAAAAAACATTTCGGGAAAAGAAATGGAGGAATGACCACGGTTAGGGTTGGCCACTCAAAAGCGGCTGCCCATCTTAATGCGTTCCTATCGACATTATTGATTTCTCATTTGGCGAGGCTCTTCTGTGCTTTGTGGACTATTTGGACATTATGGGAAGATGCAATGATGCATAAAGGCTGGTGCACAGATTCACAGTGAAGACCGGAGACGTCTGTGTTTGCGTGCATTCTGTTTTCTACTGCGTATTTAATGAAAATATACTATCTATCTATCTATCTATATATATATATATATATATATATATACTAACTAAATTAAAATGAAAACAGAGAATATACAAATATTCATTAAAACTACAATAGGAAGTCTCACTCTTTCAAAGAAAACAGCTTACTTCCATCTTACTTCCAACTGCTAAATTTAACTTGTGTTATATTAACAAGATAGTTCACCCAAAAATGAAAAATCTGTCCTCATTTACTCACCCTCATGTCATTATAAAACTGTTATAGATAATTTGATAAATTTAAATGCACCCCAGTGTTTTTTTGGTTTCCAGCGTTTTTCATAATATATTTATTTGTGTTTTGCAAAAGAAGAAACTCATGCAGGTGAAAGAAAATGATGGTGAGTAAATTAAGAAATTCTCATTTTTGTTTTAAATATGCCCTTAATTCATTACATTTAAAAGTGAAGAGTGAAATTTGTGCACGAGTAGCATCAGCAAATCTGAAATGCAAAATTAAAACATTGCAGTTCATTCTGACCAAAAAATGTCAACGTATGCTTAATCTTATGATGCATCGGTTGTTTTTTTTAGATGCTCTGTCAAGTTAAAAGTAATTCAACTTTGAAAAATGCATTTGCATTCTTAAAAAAATCCCTTTTTTTGCTTGTATGTCAGTGCATGGCCATTATTGATTGCATACATTTCCATTGTGTTATTTAATGAATGCATTAACTGCCAGTCCCTGATTAAAGACAGCTTGTCATATTAGTTCCCTTTCAGTCAGTCACGTTCTACGTTACGTCAGTCGTGACTGACGAATTGGGATCTCGCCCGAGAGCCAATGACAGTTGGCGTGCGTGTTTCGCCACGCGCATCCCGCCCCGCAGCGCGGGTATATAATGAGAGCGCGTGCAAACGCACATCAGCTTTTCGCTTCGGAGCCGAGCCTTCGACAGGAAGAATCTCCGCGAGTGTTGGAGAGAAACAGCTGGCGTTGGTGTGACGGCGTATCAGCGGGGGTTGCCATCCAGGCTACTGAAACCTCGGCGGGTTGCAGCTTCCATTCTGCGGTCTCGCCGCGACCTCCCCTGGGCGCTTCAGCGCTCTCTCTAAAAGAGTGTTTCCTTCTAAAAGAGCAAATTCTAAAAGAGCTTCACGAGCGACTTCACAACGGCCGCAGCGTGGAGCAGGACGCAGGAAACCGGCGCAGCCCGCCTCCGCCCCTGCCAAGCCCGTGAAGCGCCAGAGCAGGCGGCGTCCCTGAGACGGGCGACCCGGAGCTCTTGGATCCTGCTCTTCAGGAGATGGTGACTGCACCACTCCTTCCCCCGGAGGAGGGCCGGGTGGAGAATCTTATGTTCCCGTTTGTTTTTGTTTCGCCACTGGCTACCCAGTCAGTGGTACCCAAAACTTCAATAAAAGAGCAGTTTCCTTTGCCTCTGGGTCCCAAGAGGTCTCCACACGGCCGTCCCCCTCTCCCTTCGCTAACGGGCAGCAGGGTTCAGTTCAAGGATGCTACGCCTCGGGTTGCTTCATATGAGACCGCTTCAGCGTTGGCTTCACGACCGGGTCCCGAGATGGGCATGGCGACACGGCACTTACCGGGTTTCTGTTACCCCGTTCTGCCGTCAGACCCTCAGCCCGTGGACAGATCTTGCCTTTCTTCGGACAGGAGTATCCCTTGGGCAAGTATCCAGGCATGTTGTTGTGTCAACAGATGCCTCCGCCAGGGGCTGGGGTGCCATGTGCAAGGGGAATGCAGCTGCGGGGCTCTGGTCAGGGCCCCGACTGCAGTGGCATATTAACTGACTCGAGTAGCAAGCAGTATGGCTGGCTCTGCGCCGCTTCAAGTCGCTGCTACACGACAAGCACGTACTGGTCCGTACGGACAACACTACGATCGTTGCGTACATCAACCACCAGGGCGGTATACGCTCCCATCGCATGTCGCCCGCCATCTCCTCCTCCGGAGTCAGAAGCATCTGAGGTCGCTTCGCGCCGTTCACATCCCAGGCGAGCTCAATCGTGCAGCCGACGAGCTCTCACGTCAGCCCGCCCCTCCGGGAGAATGGCGACTCCACCCCGAGACAGTCCAGCTGATTTGGAGACGCTTTGGGGACGCTCAGGTAGACCTATTTGCCACCCCGGACACGTCCCATTGCCAGTGGTTTTACTCCCTGGCCGAGGGACCCCTCGGCACGGACGCACTGGCGTGCAGCTGGCCTCGGGGCCTACGCAAATACGCGTTTCCCCCAGTGAGCCTTCTCGCACAGACACTGTGCAAGGTCAGGGAGGACGAGGAGCAGGTCCTCTTGGTGGCGCCATACTGGCCCAGTCAGACTTGTTTCCCCCGAACTGATGCTCCTCGCGACAGCCCCTCCTTGGCGAATTCCTCTGAGGAGGGATCTCCTTTCTCAGAGAGGGGGCACCCTCTGGCACCCGCGTCCAGACTTGTGGAATCTCCACTTATGGTCCCTGGACGGGACGCGGAGGTTCTAGGTGGGATACCTCCAGCGGTAGTAAACACCATCGCTTCAGCTAGGGCCCCGTCTACCAGACACGCTTACAGCCTGAAGTGGAACCTGTTCGTCGGTTGGTGCTCTTCCCGCCTGGAAGACCCCCGTAGATGCCCGATCGCAGTCGTGCTTTCTTTCCTGCAGGATGGCTTGGAGCGAAGGCTGTCTCCCTCCACCCTGAAAGTGTATGTTGCCGCCATTGCCGCACATCACGATGCAGTAGACGGTAAGTCTCTAGGGAAGCACGACCTGATCATCAGGTTTCTCAGAGGGGCAAGGAGGCTAAA
>NW_015505273.1:2211423-2213008 GCF_001515645.1 Sinocyclocheilus grahami
GTCTCTGTTCCCTCCTTCAGGGAACGAGGGTTACACAAGTAACCTAGACATTACCTGTCCTGTCTCTTGCACACAGTGCTAGTTAATGCAGAGCGCCAGAGTTGCATTGCATCAGTATCTGAAGGTTTCACAGAGAATAACTGTGCTTTAGAGAGCTGCTCTCCGTCTGCTCTCTCCATTACACCACAAGGTCTCTCTGACCTGATCAGTCAGGCTTTGAAGGCAGTTTTCTTCACTCTTACTTGAGAGGTTCAAAACATTGAGGGAGGAAGATGAGACACAGCCCTGTAGGAAAGAAAAATCACACATGCAGTCTCACCAGTATTCTCCTTTAGACCAGTAGGTCACAACTCAGAAATAAAATAAAATGCAAATATCCTCATGCACAGCTAGAGTGGCAAGAGCAAAATAAATATCAACTTTTCAAAGAACAAAGAAAAACATACTATATAGTTTGTTACTGAGGTTGTGAAAGTTATTTTACTATTATACAATTATACCATTATAGTGATTATTATATGACTATTTTTCCCCCATTTTTATTTTACATTTTGTTAAAGTTTTAATAAATATGTTGTGTATTTTGTTATTTTTTTAAGTTATTGTATTTTTCAGTTATTTTTTTCCCAGTTTTAGTTAGCTATTTTGAAAAAGAGAAATGCTGCTTTGGCAACCAGCTGAACTAAATTAAGTTCATTAAGTTCAGTCCTCATTTGGGAGTCACACTCATGGTCTTCGCGGTCAAAAGTGACCGGACACCTGAAATGAAACTTTTTTCTTTCCTTCAGTAAAATCAATCTAATATAATATTTTTGCTTAATAATATTTTTTCTTTTGTATTTTGAGAGAATTGTATGGTACTAATTAATATTTATGCAGTAATTATGATCAATTTTTTCCCATTGAAAATAGTACACTTTTTTTCACTTTTTTTAAAATTATTTTTCAATTAATGCAGTATTTCAGATTAAATCAGAGACCAGGCCTTTCAAATTCCTATTTTTGAAGGCAGAATATCACCTCCTGTGAGAGCAAAAAAATAAATAAAAACCTTTAATTTCATGGTGTATCCACTAGATTCCTGTATAGGACTCTATAGAGAAGCATGTGGATTCCCTAGTTGTTTTTATACATAATTGTTTACTTTTATTAGGTTGTGGATTTAAATGTACATTAAAGGGATAGTTCACCCAAAAAAGAAAATTTGATGTTTATCTGCTTACCCCCAGGGCATCCAAGATGTAGGTGACTTTGTTTCTTCAGTAGAACACATTTGATGATTTTTAACTCCAGCCGTTGCAGTCTGTCAGTCGTATAATGCATGGCAATGGTAACAAAATCTATGAGAGTAAAAAAAAAACATGCACAGACAAATCCAAATTAAACCCTGCGGCTTGACACATTAATGACACATTATGTCCTAAGACACGAAACGATCGGTTTGTGCCAGAAACCGAACAGTATTTACAGTATATCATATTTTACCTCTAATACACCACTATGTCCAACTGTCTTTGGGCACGCGCATGACATCCGATGCATGAGGTGTGTACGCGCTCTGGCGTAGTTTACGTTAATGGGTGTG
>NW_015505273.1:2213388-2256708 GCF_001515645.1 Sinocyclocheilus grahami
GGGTTCGTGAAGGGAAGGGCAGTGGTCAGGAAGGAAGGAAGGAAGGAAGGGTCCAGGTAAGGGGTGGAGTCCGGGGGCCTCTCGCGCTCCCCTCTGCGGTCCGGGGGCGCGAGGGGCGGCGGCTTCATCCTTCTCTCTGCCCACGGCGCTTAAAGGGACTAGACGGCCCGGCATCCTTGCCTGATGGCCGTGTAATGGGTGCAGTTCTCGTCCGGACTGCGGGTTCGGCAGCTCACGAGTCTGGCGGCACGGGAGTCCCTCTTACGCACCCCTCCTGGACCCACGAGGACACCAGCGTGCATGCACGGGGAAGAGACCGGTCTCTCGAGGAGATGCTCGGCATTTAAACAGTGGCGGTGATGAAGCTCCATTCAGTTCAAGTGTGCCCCATCACACGCCGCCAGCCCTGGCTATTTCAGCGCCCCCTCCTCTCACATGCACCCACCCATGTCGGGAGCCTGGCGAAGAGCAATCAACCATAACTTCAGGCGAGCAGGCTCAGAAGTTGGGAATACGTTATTCTCAATTTGTCAAGGTTTATATGACATTTTTGTCAAGGTTTATATTTTTTGTTGTTTTAAATGTTGATTTGAAGTGTAGGTTTTTGCATTATTATTACTACAGTCAAACCTGAACACAGAAAGCATTTTGTTACACAAAACAGTACAATTCTATAAAAATGTAACAAAAATGTACAGGAATGCTTTATCAGAGCGTATTCCTTCTGAGTCAAGATCTGATTTTAACTTCTTATTTCAGTCTTTTGACTCATTTTGGCTATATGGTTATAGCCATACCAATTAATTTGAGTATGTATAATTCTGTTTGTGTGTGTGTCTGTGAGTGTGTGTAAGTAAGTGTGTGTGAGTGGCTGTATCTGTTTTACACTCTTGATGTTTTAGAGTGTAACCCTTTCCTTGCAGTCCACTTTTTTACTGGGTTGTAGTTGAATTATTGATTTTATTTTACATAGTTGCAGTGTTCCAGTCACACCAGTTCTTAGGTGTGTGTGTGTGTCCGTGGGTGTGTGAGTTGGTGTGTTGATTTTGCACTCTAGATGTTTTAGAGTTCCACCCCTTCATCGCTGTGCAATTTTGTCTGCATTGTGGGGGATTTGTAAATTTTACACACAAAAATATTCTGTATTTTCTATTTTTTTTCCCATTTCCCATTAATTTCCTATGGTCGGTCATTTTTGACCGAAGACCATGAGTGTGACAATTTTTTTACGACCACTTAGCTTTTTCGAATCATGCCCTCAATTTATTTTTTGGTGTTTTTTTTTTTTTGTGATCACATACTAAGTGCCATAAAAGTCACAAAGTTTCGTACCATTCTGGTGAAGCTACGATTTTTTTAAATTCAAAATGTAAAATTCTCCGGTCAGAAGTGACCACAAGTGTCACAAGGGTTAAGTGACCAGCTAAATCATCTAAAATCAGCTGAAACCAGTAAGTCACTTTAGGCTGCTTTAAACTGTATTGTTACTCAACAAAGACATTTTGACATAAATCATCCCGATGTTTATTGCTTGTAGCTGGTTATGACAAAAACCTAAATTAATATGCAAAAGCTCATTACCGCTTACTAAGGATGCCAAAAAATCCACTCCTATGGAATTTGAAGAGAAAAAAAACAACAACAAAGTTGATATTTAAACAAAACACCATCAAGAACTGAATTATGAAAGAATAACCTCTGAGCGATGAAATGTTTCCTCTGAGAGCTCGCTGCTACTTATATTACAAGCATTTTAGATCTTTCCGTCTTATGCACAGTGGTAAAATCAGCCGACAAGAGAAACAAATATTATTCTGTTTTTCTAAGGAATGATTGAAGGGCTTATGAGACTAAATCTCTCGTTGCAGCAGCGAGCGTTGAGAGATATTTGTTAATCATGTTTCTCTCCTCTCATTGTGCACTTCCTCTGATGGAGTGTTTACCTCTTGCTTTTCAGAGACGGCAGCCTATAAAAGCTACGGATGACAGTCGGTGGTGTGCGGTGAGATCATTTGATTCATTTCGCCGTTTTGAAAGTGACATTTTTATTCCATTCCCTAGAATTTGGGGTTTGTTTGCTTTTTTTAATGCAATGCCTCATGCAACCGCAAGAGCCTTCAACCCTGTTTCTACTCCTGCATTTTAACAGGAAATGACAGTAAAATGAAACGAATATGAAAATAAGCCCTGCAAAATACGCACAAATGACAACCTGCCAAAGTCACAAACCTCCGCACGCCACATGATCCATTTTCAGCTAATGACAGCAGTCACCACTTTCTGAAACCCTGTTATAAAGATCAATTCGATTGCGCCGTACATATTTTGACTCCATCTCTCAAATCAATCCAAGGACATCATTTCTGTGCTTCAACATGCCCTGACAGACAAACAGCACCAGATCAAGGGGGTCTCTTGCCTTTCAGTGAATCAACAGGACATACGTATATTTAGCCTTTTAGAGCCGTTCGATCGTATATACAAAGGCACCACGGACTTCACAAGCACAGCCATTAGCCGAGACGAGACCCTGGGATCTATAAAAACAAGAAAGCCAGGACGTGTTGATGGGGTTTTGTCTGTTTAGATGACTGCTGTTGAGGCAAAATATAGGAACCTTTTTTATTTCTAGACTGATTTAGTTTCTAGACTCAAGTATGAAGAGCTGAAACTCAACGGGACTGAGTCATGTTAATTTCCACAGTGAATATTGAGTCTGTACACAAGTACGGCTGGAAACAAATTGGTTTGAACTCAAAGCACTTTTGAGGAATAACTAGTTACTAGACCGCAAGAAGTGACTTTCTAAACAAGTATCTTTGTCTTGTTTTTCAGTAAAATATCGAAACATTCTTTGAATTAAGATGCATTTTCTTGAGAGGCAAAATTACAAGATTTAAAGTCTTGTTTTTTGAAAAATGTTTTAAAATTAAGTGACTATGCCTAAAACAGCAACAAATATCTTCCAGTAGCGTTTTATTTTTTTCTTATTTTCCATTTGAAATGCTTTTTTAACACAATTTGCAGATATTTTTCTTGTTTTAAGTATAAGCTCATAATTTAGCTTCAAAAGTAGGCTAAATGTATCTTTTGAAGATATTTGTACTGTAAAACAAGTCAAAAATAGAGCAAGACAATCAAAAGGTTTTCACTTTTGATAGCATCAAATCATTGAATGAGGAAAAAACATGTGAAGGTTGCTTTATGTGGTGCTTTTTGGCCAAAGTACACTGCAAAATGCAAACGGACCAACTTATACTTACAAAATGTAATCATGAAAAATGCTGTGTTTTATCAATGCATTTGCTGCACAAAAATCTAGATGAACATTGTTGAGGCAAATTGTTGTAACCTTTTTGGATTTCCATATTTAGTTTCTAGACTAAAGAAGAGCTAAAACTCAACGGGACTGAGACATATTTGTTTTTACAGTGAATACTGAGTCGGTGCATAGCTGGAAACAAATGAAAACTTTTGAGGAGTAAAAAAACTAGTTATTAAAAGTTATCCATGTTAGTAGCATCAACTCTTTGTTGATGTAAATGTTGCTTTACGTGGTGCTTCTTGGCCAAAATACACTGCAAAATACAAACAGGCCAACTTTAGACAGACTAAACAAGACGGAATCATGAAAAAAGTCACATTTTATCAATGCATTTGTTGCAAATGTTTGATAACATCGTACTTTTGGACACTTTTAGGAGACATATGGTGAAAACACACACACTGGGTTTAGCATTTACTAAAGCAATCCATTTGGAACTTTTTTTTCCAGACAAAAGTATGAAGAGCTAAAACTCAACAGGACTGAGACATATTGGTTTTTACAGTGAATATTGAGTACGACTGGAAACAAAGTAGTTAGAAGTCAAAGGACTGAAACAATGAACACTTTTGAGGAATAAGTAGTTACTAAAACAAAGTTGTCCATGTTAGTATAGCATCAAATCTTTGTAGAAAAAAACATAGGAAGGTTGCTTTATGTGGCAATTATTGACCAAAATACAATGCAAAGTACAAACAGACCAACTTTAGACAGACAAAAAAAGATCTATGCATGATAAATGCAGCATTTTATCAAGGCACATACATGATAACATCATACTGTTGTTCACTTTTTGGAGACATATGGTGAAAATACACAGTGGTTTTAGCATTTACTAAAGCAATCCATCAGCGTTAGATGGCGACACGACTGTGATCATAAAGAAAATCTACAAGGACACTATGACATTTTCAGCCGGTTATTCATGTGGCCTTTTGCCACTTTAAAATGGTACAATATAAGAGAAAGTTGGCAAAAGCACTAGAGATGAATTAATAAAGGTTAGTTCTTAAAGTAATTAGTTCCCTTTCGTGGAACTTCGAACTGCGTCCTCTAGGGGTCGCTATGGGGAACGCCTCGTCGTGACCCGTGTCTGAAGCCTACATTGAAAAAACACCAACTTGTTTGGCCGGCGACAGCCATGACGTCACTACCGTCGCAACTAGTACAAAATAGGCGCCGGTAGCACACATCATCACTTTCTTCGTCTTCACTGACCGTTCTGTTTGAAGCGTGCATTCCAAAAGCAAAGTAAGACTATTTCTTTTCCTACTATGGCGAGCACTAGCGGAGCGTTTAGAAAGTGTGTACATCCGTGCCAGCGGTTCCTGACACCCGATGATTCACACGATCTATGCGTTGTTTGTTTGGGCGAGGAGCACGCACGCGATGTCTTCGAGGAGGCAATCTGCGTGCATTGCGAGAGCTTTTCGCTGAAAAAGCTCCGTTCTCGTTTGTCTCTCTTCTCGAGTGGAGAGGGACAACCATCGGTTTCCCGCTTCATGTGGCCTTTTGCCACTTTAAAATGGTACAATATAAGAGAAAGGTGGCAAAAGCACTAGAGATGAATTAATAAAGGTTAGTTCTTAAAGTAATTAGATCTCTAAGATGTATTTTCATTGCAGCTCTTTGGAAAGTTTGTCTCGGGCTGAAATGAGATCTAGTTTACGGCTTCAGATGTTTCACTATAAGCATTTTGAATGAATTGATTACAAGGCTTTTCGCACTGCAGGGCTTAAGTGTCTACGGAGGATTTGTTTCCCCGTGAGAGGTGACCTGTTTTGTTTTTAGCTGTCAGCTGCAACCTGTCTTGGGTTCATATGCACAAACACACACTCCTCATATCGCATACACACTTTAAACCGCAACACGCAATCACCTTTCAAGTACTGTCATCTGCTCTGCTTGCCTCCAACCTGAACTCTCCTGTCATGAGCTCCAAGACAACAGATGCTCAACGCTAGACTGAGGCTGTCAATACGGATACTGCTGAAATCTTTCCAATTATGAAAGAACAAACTATTATGCTACCGAAAAACTACTTAAAGCGTTCACAATTAACATGCATATTAACATATTAGTTAATATTCAAACATCAATTAAGCAAAAACGGACATATGGATTTTTTAAGGGAAAGTGATTCAATAGCAAAGTCTAAATGATGATACAGAGCAAAATATGCCCTCTGATTTAGCTTCTTAGCGATTACTGCATAGACATGCAGCAATATTTGTGCGCATTGATTTGAATCACTACTATCAAATTGTGTTATGACTTGGATATGAACATTATATTTCAATTAATATGAATGTTAGCCAATTAAATATTAGTTAATTTCCTAATATACTGAAATGTCAATTAAGTAAGCACTGATTCAAGAAATAAAATAAAGAATAAAGCAGCTAATTAGCAATAGAACAAAAACAGAAAAATTGGGGGGGGGGACAATTGGAAAAGGAAGTAAATATATCGTTTTTATATATTAAAACAGTGGTATCAAATATAAAACAATTCTAAATTATGTACAAACACTGTATATGTTAAATTTTTTGGAAAATAGTTTCCACAATAATTATTTTAAATTAACTTCAGGTATGAGAAAAGGATGCAAGGGACAGCTAATTAAATATTTAGCCAATTAAATAATAGTTAATATTCATAATATTGACATATGCACTGCTTCAAGCTGTAAAATAAAGAATAAATAAATAAATTAGAAACGGACCAAATAAAACAACTTATCAAGTAAATTATATGATATATATATATATAAAACAGATGCAAGGGAAAGCTAACTGAATTAGCCAATTAAATAATAATTAACATTAAAATAACAATTATGAAAACACTGTTACAAGCTGTAAAATAAAGCAGCAAACATTATAATATAGTTTTGCATGCATTTAAACATGCATTAATAAAACTAGTCATCAAACCATATGGATTTTTTAAAGGACAGCGATCCGATAAAGTCTGAATGGTGAAACCAATAATTGGAGAAAACTGCTGTCCATTTAATGACGATTTATCTAAGATAAAGGCTAATATGTTATTGTCAATACATATTGAGATGTACAAATATATGGTAAATATATAGCTTTGCATGTATTTTAACAGTAGGACCAAATGTTCAAATATAAAATACTACTTAAATAAAACTACTTGTTGAACTATATGGATTTTTACAATAACAGTGAGTGGAGATACGACAGCTAGAGAGAATAATTGCATGTAACGGTGATCAATAAATATTTATTTTTAAATTCACAAAGTATTTGGAAAAAGATGAGAGGGAGGCTTAATGTCACTGATGATCAGCCAAGTGGCTCTGTAAGTACTCATTACTAGAAAGACTTGCATCATTACATTGTTTGCATTAATACAGCATCAGCTTGGTCCCAAAGTGCTGCTACTTCAGACATCTTACTCTACACACTTGTGTGTCTCTTCCTGCACACACAGATCAGTATTCACATTCACTTCCACCAGAGCCGATGTCCATGCAGCGCACGCGTCCACCTGCACAAACACACACACACACACACACACAACCTCCCTTACCAGGCTGGAGAAATTGCCCAGTTATCCACTCTTGACAGACCAGTAACAACAGGCCTCGTTTGCATCGATCGTGCTCTACATAGACTCTCTCTCTTTCCCATCACTCAGCAATTAACACAAGCAGACCTGACCATGCATTCATTAACACGGCCACCCCCCGGACACATACCGATGCCATCACAGTGCCTGTTTACTCTGAACTGGCTTTTTAAATTATCAATCAGAAAAGCAGAAATTGCATGTCCCCTACCTGGCACTGCAAATGCAAAGTAGTTAATATCACAGACTTCCTCCATTCATCTCCCATAATCCCATTCTCTATTGGTTCTTCCCCCTGTAATTACACTGCGAGATTGATATTTGCCCTCATGGCTAAATGGATATGTATCTTCGGAGAGTCTTTGAAAGACAGAAATGACGATAAACTGTCCAGGAGAATTTTGTGTAATGCGTTATTTATCACTTTAACTGCCCCCTGATTGTTTACGGCTGGTATTGGGTATTGATAATCAATACTTATGACTTAATAATGTCATTCCTATTTCTACAATAAAATGCTTATGGGTTAATTGGCCATAAAACAGTATAAAAATAGTTTGTAGTAAATGACTGGTGTAGCGGATTAGCTCATGGAGAAATATGAATAATTAACCATAACTAGTTATAATTAACTATTCATATTTTAGATCCACTGTAGATATATCAGTAAAAGTTACATATACTAAAGACAAAAGTACCATGGTACTGTGGTAATAATATGTATTTTGCATATTTACCACGGTGGCATGATCTGATATCATCGCATGTGTCATGGATAAACAAGTCAAGCTGGTCTATAAAGTCATTATACATTTATTAAAGTCTATTTTTAATCAAGTAATAAAAAAACTGAAAAAGAAAAGCAAAAAAGAAAGATGTATCTGACATATATTATTTGAAAACAAGTGCAAATAAGGATAGAAATCATGCCAATATGCTGATTTGATCTTTTGTAACATTAAAAATATCTTTATTGTCACTATTGATCAGTTTAATGCATCCATTTAATGTAGAAATAAAAACTTACTGACTCCAAACTTTTGAACAGTAAATTCACTCATTTATCAGATGCTTTTGCAATTTACAAACAAGGAAAATCACAAGCAATTTGTCAAAACGAAAGACAAAAATGTCTCCAGTACAAACCAAATCCAATCTGAATCCAATTTGTGTTCACACTGTTGCTCTGTCATTTGCATTCAGGTGCTTGCATAGAGCATGTTTCTTGAAATGTAAGCAAGTCCAAACTGGCTTTCTTTCAAGCTCTTGCATTTATTCAGAAGCAGAACAATAAAAGAAAAAGAAATTAATGTAATGGAAGACTCCGAGGCATTTACGCCAGAGAGTTTGCCTGACTCAGACGTACAGTGCCGATCAAAAGGTTCATTGAGATTTTCTTAACAGTTCTGTCTGAAAACCAATGCACGATCAAGAGCTGCAACATTTATGAGTTGTAAAAACATCCCTTGTTCTTTGTAGACATCAGGATTCCCTGTTTAACACGAGGAAAAAAGGAAGGCAAACATGAGTCCAGACTGGCAGAATCATAATGCAATGGGAAAAAACCCAACATGAACGCTCATCGTGTGGAACATGACTGGATGCCGTGTGGCGGATTTAGGCAGAGCTGCTTTGTACGGCGGCCACAGCAAGCTGAATCATCATGCCATTTCGCTGATTAGGCCTTCATCAAATCGCTGTTGCTTTCCGAGCCGAGGCCAGGCGCACCGATCCGCAAAGTCCCCCAAAAACCGTGCTTTCTGATCCAGAGCACACAGCTCCTTCTCCAGCAGCACATGGTGTCTCGGAGAGAAAAAAAAGAAAAGGAAAAATACTTCATTTTCTGAACAAGAGCTCCCAAGATACAGTAGCTCTCTGCTTTGAGTAGCAATTAATGCATTTTCTTTGCTCAGTGGCTTGTCAAACACATTAATCTGTGGCAAAGGGTGAGAAGATGGAGGCTAGCGAATGCACAAGGAGTAGTAGGTGATATAGGATCACAACATGGCCAAGACAGTATTTGTCTGTCAAACAGAGAAGCATTTAACTTGACTGATGTGCACCGCGAGCGCATGAGTGACAAGCCGTTTAACTGGAGAGCATCATCTTACACAAATTATCCCACTTTCCTGAACTACAGACTTCTGTCTGCAATTAAACAAATGCATAGCAACTCCAGCTAACACTGAGGCATTATTAATGAGACTTATTTACCTATTTAACCACTTGTTAGAGTTCACTTGGAGCAAACTGAGCTTCTTTTTTCATCTCTGGAGAAAAGACCAGCACAGCTGAGCACCATAATGAGATACCAGCAGCATCCCCTTCAGGCTGTTTAATTAGCTTAACCAGCAAGATTACCTTGGTTAACCAGTTCTAACGGCTATAACAAAGCAGCACTGATCAGTACGAAACAACAGTGGATATTCATCTCAGAATTTCTTCTTTCTTGGAAAAAGTGCAATCCCTGCACAGCTTCAGGTTGTCATGCTGGTTTTTGGAGCATGACAGCTGGTTAACTAGCTAATGACTAGCTTAGACCAGCAAGAAACTAGTCATCATGTTCCAGTCACAGTTAGTATTTTCAGCAGGGATTTACAGGGAATGTCATATAAACATGGTGGTACTTCAGGAAAATGTACAAAGCTAAAGGACAAACATGCACTTTTAAGCAAATAAAATGCATCAATAAGTCAATGTCCCTACATTGGATGAAAAATAAATGTTTAGCTTTGCAAAGATAGGTGTGTAAATGTTCATGCACCTGCAGAACAAAATATTGGTTCTCACAAGACTAGCATATTCTCACCAGACCTTACGCTACGCCTACGTCCTACATCAACCGCATTTAACAGATGCATTTACCAAGACTGCATTTTTATGCATTTTACATAAATGCATAAAATCATACATTATGCATTCAGGTCACTGGACAGAGTAATGCATTGTGAATCTGTAAGAAAAGGCAGTCTTTCAATGCATTTGACATATTTCATGTATTTAAGAATTCATTTAACAAAGATGCACGTTTATGCATTCAACACAAAAGCATACAATCAAACATTATTATGCAATCAGACAGAGGTCATGAGACAGAGTAATGCAATGGGAATCTCTGAGAAAAAGCAATATTTCAATGCAATTTAACACATTTTAAAATGTAACATATTTTATGAATTTATCATAGATGCGTGAATTTATAATAGATTTAACGTAAATACTTAAAATTGAAATTGTGCAATTAGAGGATCAGGCAGAGTAATGCATTAGGAATCTCTGAGAAAAAGCAATATTTTAACACACTGTGTTTTATGCTTGTAACTAGGGATGCACCGATATGAAAATTTTGGCCGATACCGCACAAATACATACAATCAAACATTATGCAATGAGAGCATCGGGCAGAGAAATGCATTGGAAATCTCTAAGAAAAAGCCATTTTTTAACCTCAAATAAAGCGAAAATGAGAAAAGGCACGAGCATCACATAAAATACGAGCCCCACAGTTATAGCTACAGTCACGCGGCAACGCTCAGACATATGGAGTTGCTCTCTATAAACACACAGAGCTGCAACTTAATCTCAATGTATGCAGAACAGCAATATCTTCTCAGCTTAATTTCGCCTGAAAAGGGCGAGGAATCTAGCGTCTCCGGGGTCTAATGCTGATAGACTCCATTTTGCCAAGAATTAAGGGAGGAAAATAACAAATTATGCTTGTCAGCTTCTGCTATTAAAGCAATTTACAGCATCAAGTAAAAACTCTCTCAAAAACAGTCTCAGAGCAATTTGCTGGCAGTCTGACACTACAAAGATGAAGATGTAGATCAGGTGTGCGCACTTGACATGCATTCTGTAAGATTAGCATTTCTCTCTTGTTTTCTGTAGGCTATGAACCTTGATCTTCTACAATGCACTTTGCATTTTTGATGATCTCACGAAACATCTGCTTACTCAAGAGCATTTCATAGATCGTTGGCTTTGTTTATGAGGATTTCACTAAAATATCGTAATATAGGTATGTGTGGGCAATGACAAAAAAAAAAAAAAAAACATCTACGGCAGATTTACCAAGATATGCCACATTCACTAGTACATCTAAAAAAGTAAATGAGGTATGTGCTTTGCTAACAATTTTATCCATTATTTGCAACAAAAAAATATGTTTAAGTATAGTCAGTCTGCAAAAGTGACAGTAAAGATATTTATAATGTCCCAAAAGATTTCTATTTTGTTATTTCAAACTTTCTATTCATCAAAGGATCCCGAAAAATAAAATGTATCACAATTTCCACAAAAATAACAAGCAGCACAACTGTTTTCAACATTGATAATAATCAGAAATGTTTCTTGAGCAGCAAATCAGCATATTATACTGATTTCTGAAGATCATGTGAGACTGAAGACTGGAGGAATGATGCTGAAAATTCAGCTTTGATCACAGAAATAAATTACATTTTAACAGATATTCACAAACAGTTACTTTAAACTGCAATAATATTTCACATTTTTACTGCTTTACTGTATGTTTTATCAAATAAATGCAGCTTTGGTGAGCATTTCATACGGTGGCCGAGAAGTGCTAAACAAATCACAATTCTGAAAACAAAATAACAAATTACAAACGCAAATGTAAGTCTAAAAAACTAAATAACAATTCAGAAAGCACAACAACAATTCAGAAAATATTATAACAAGTCAGAAAACACAATGACAAATCAGACAAACCGGAAGTTTGAGTATAGTTTGAGACAGCGCCATTGGTTTGGGATTACTCACCGCTGACTGGACGAGACATCTGTCAATCAACGTATACAGAGAAGAACCAGCCGAAGAACAGCAGAGTCATGGTAGAAAGTTCGGAGATGGTATTAAAGTAGCTCAGTTTAATTTTTTTGTATGAATTGTCCTTACTATGGAATAAAAAAATATGGGGTGTCTATTTACATTGAGTTAAAAGTGACTGTAACACATCAGCTTCAGTGGCGCAGATGGATAAGCGTGTGTCGTTGGCTTTTTGACGCGATCGACCCGGGTTCAATCCCGAACTTTTTTTTTTCAAATCTCGTATCACATCGTAAAGGCATTTATTTTCAATAAAAATTAAGGAAATAATCAAAAAGTTGAAAATAAAGTATCGGGTAGGGTTAGAGCAGGTGTAGGGAGGGCTTTATTGTACCAATAAGGTGATAATTTATACTCAATACGTTATTATTGCATACTGTTTTATAATGTACTACAATACTGAAGCGCAGATAATTGCCACTATTTGCAACAAGTAGTATACTTGATAGTAGAAATCCTGCTATTTTAACAGTGTAAATAGATTGCTAATACGAGATTTGAAAAGGGAGGAAAAAAAAGTTCGGCAAAAGGCGGGATCGAACCCGGGTCGATCGCATCAAAAAGCCAAGGTCACGCACTTATCCATCTGCGCCACTGAAGCTGATGAGTTACAGCCACTTTTTACTAAATGTAAATATACACCCCGTATTTTTTATTCCATGGTAAGGGCAATTCATACAATACATTTGAGCTACTTTAATACCATCTCCGAACTTTCTACCAGGACTCTGCTGTTCTTCGGCTGGTTCTTCTCTGTATACGTTGATTGACAGATGTCTCGTCCAGTCAGCGGTGAGTAATCCCAAACCAATGGCGCTGTCTCAAACTATACCTACCTCTTCCGGTTTGTCTGATTTGTCGTTGTGTTTTCTGACTTGTTCATTTGTTTTTGAATTTGTCGTTGTGTTTTCTGAATTATGTTTTCTGAATTGTTGTTGTGTTTTCTGAATTGCTATTTTGTTTTTTAGACTTTTTTTAGCATTTGCGTTTGTAATTTGTTATTTTGTTTTCAGAATTGTGATTTGTTCTGCACTTCTCGGCCACCGTAATTTCACCCTTCCTTCACAAACATTTTAGAAAATCATACTGACCACAAATTTTTGTGTATTCCAAGAAATCATTTTCTGGTTAGAAACAATTTGCCAGACAGCAGCCATTAAATCAAACCCCGAGGTGTTCTTAAATACACTGTCAAACACACATATATCTCACATTCTCATTCTTATGAATTTATAACTGAAAAACAATAACAGGGAAAATAGCAGGAGATGGAGAAAGATTTACATTTCCACAACTAGCATTTACTTACAGACGCCCATTTGAATACACTGGGTGTAAAAAAACTAAACAAAAAGCTTGTTAAGATGCTGGTGGCTGGGAAGGTCAGACACACACACACACACACACACACAAAATAATCACACTTACTCAGCCCATTATATCCATAAATAGGATAATGACTAGGATGGGTGAAAGGCACAGAAGCGGATTGATCTCAGAGATACAAGAGCGTTTGTTCATGTGTTTTCTCTTCTTTCGTTTGCATTCTTTCCAGCCCAGTGAAACAGAACATGAACTTAATGTGAATGGTGCTGCTCCCTAGCGTGATTTATTATTTGTTATGACTTCACTGGTGAGATGCATTAATAATGTGGGAGATGGGAAATATGCACTTACTGTGCATATATAAGGCAAAACCCAGAAACCTGTTGAATTTATTGATTTCGAAGCAAGTACATTGAAGGCCAGACTAACATACTAATGTAGAGACTGCTATTATAACAGATTTGGAGGCAAAAATTAAATGCAAGCTTTTTGGAGTAGAAAAACAAATTCATTATACAAACATGACTTTGATTATTTAGAGATAAAAATGCAATGATCATGTTGATCTTGTGTCACGTCTTTGCTGCTCTTGTTTAGTTAAATTCAAGCGATATTTTCATTCTTAATTCAGGTTTAGCTGATGCTAAATGTTTTAAATTCCTAAGTACAACATCTCAAACTCACACAAAACTAAAATCACAAATCAGAAAAACAGCTCATTAATATCTGAATTATTCCTACAAGACAGCATTGAGATTAAATGACCGGATTTAGATTTTTCTCTCTAGAGTTTCAGAAGAGATCTCAAAAAAGTCTCAAAAAAAGTGTCAGGTTACAAAAGCTTGCAAGCATCTCAGTACGAACTCAAATATTTCTCATCATATTCTCCTAAATTTAAATAATTTGAACTGCTGTGCACATTCATTTTATAACTTATAGTTAACTAAAACAAGTCAAATAAATAATAAATAATAATAATAATAAATAATAATAATAAATAAAAAATAAAATAAAATAAATGTTAACTGAAATACAATTTAATTCATTTATTTATTTATTTATTTCGTTTTAACTGTTCAATTGTTTAATCTGATGTACTAAAACAACCAAAACTAAAACCGAAATAACAATTTATAAGATCTATATAGTAATATAAAAAATGAATTAAAAATAAATAAAAAATGCAAAAAATAAAACTAATAACTAATTAAGAATAAAAACTAATTCAAACTATTAATAAAAAATAAAATATATTTCAATGATACTAAAATAATGTTGAAGTACAAATATAAATATACTGAATGTATTACAATCAAAGTGAACATAAAATTAAAAATATATATATTGTTTAATACATGTTCTTGAACTTACAGGGAATTATTGATTCGTGCACAAAAAGTTTCTCTTCAAAATCTGTTAATAATGACAAAAAAAACAACATTACTGAAACTACTAACTCAAATAAAAATAAAAATGGACAATATAAAAATAAAGGCATTCAAAATATTAATAAAAACTACAATAGCATCTCGATTATACTAATGATACTCTTACTCTATGACAAATATTGACTCATTTCTGTCTATTTTTAGTCGAAACACAACAAAGTCGATCTTTTAAATACAGATAATTGAGAACACCATTAAGTCTCTGAGCGATGAAAGAGCAGCCGCGGCGCAATAAAAGTTTCCTCTGTGAGACTAAGATTTACATGAGCGAAGAGCTGGCCAAAACTCATTAAATACCTTAAGGAACACTTACACATAAGTCTCGCTCGCTTTCAACATAATTGTACTCCAATTTGAAACTTGCAGGCGCTGTTAATGAACAACATCCTCGCTGACGAATGTTGCTCTTAAAAGAAATTAAATTTGGCCCCAAATTCCAGCATCGTGGGTGACAAATGTGGGGTCCTGTAATAACCTCTCACTGCGGGCCGAGGAAACTGCAGCCAAACAAACCAGATCAAATCAACATTTAATAGAGCTTCACGTAAAACTGGTAACCCTATAAATAACCTAATATACACATGTAATATAATAATGCTAATATACTGATTCTATAATACTTTTATTCAGCAAGGATGCATTCAATTGATCAAAAGTGACAGCAAAGGCATTTTTTATCATTTATTATTATATTCACACACACACAAAATAATCACACTTACTCAGCCCATTATATCCATAAATAGGATAATGACTAGGATGGGTGAAAGGCACAGAAGCGGATTGATCTCAGAGATACAAGAGCGTTTGTTCATGTGTTTTCTCTTCTTTCGTTTGCATTCTTTCCAGCCCAGTGAAACAGAACATGAACTTAATGTGAATGGTGCTGCTCCCTAGCGTGATTTATTATTTGTTATGACTTCACTGGTGAGATGCATTAATAATGTGGGAGATGGGAAATATGCACTTACTGTGCATATATAAGGCAAAACCCAGAAACCTGTTGAATTTATTGATTTCGAAGCAAGTACATTGAAGGCCAGACTAACATACTAATGTAGAGACTGCTATTATAACAGATTTGGAGGCAAAAATTAAATGCAAGCTTTTTGGAGTAGAAAAACAAATTCATTATACAAACATGACTTTGATTATTTAGAGATAAAAATGCAATGATCATGTTGATCTTGTGTCACGTCTTTGCTGCTCTTGTTTAGTTAAATTCAAGCGATATTTTCATTCTTAATTCAGGTTTAGCTGATGCTAAATGTTTTAAATTCCTAAGTACAACATCTCAAACTCACACAAAACTAAAATCACAAATCAGAAAAACAGCTCATTAATATCTGAATTATTCCTACAAGACAGCATTGAGATTAAATGACCGGATTTAGATTTTTCTCTCTAGAGTTTCAGAAGAGATCTCAAAAAAGTCTCAAAAAAAGTGTCAGGTTACAAAAGCTTGCAAGCATCTCAGTACGAACTCAAATATTTCTCATCATATTCTCCTAAATTTAAATAATTTGAACTGCTGTGCACATTCATTTTATAACTTATAGTTAACTAAAACAAGTCAAATAAATAATAAATAATAATAATAATAAATAATAATAATAAATAAAAAATAAAATAAAATAAATGTTAACTGAAATACAATTTAATTCATTTATTTATTTATTTATTTCGTTTTAACTGTTCAATTGTTTAATCTGATGTACTAAAACAACCAAAACTAAAACCGAAATAACAATTTATAAGATCTATATAGTAATATAAAAAATGAATTAAAAATAAATAAAAAATGCAAAAAATAAAACTAATAACTAATTAAGAATAAAAACTAATTCAAACTATTAATAAAAAATAAAATATATTTCAATGATACTAAAATAATGTTGAAGTACAAATATAAATATACTGAATGTATTACAATCAAAGTGAACATAAAATTAAAAATATATATATTGTTTAATACATGTTCTTGAACTTACAGGGAATTATTGATTCGTGCACAAAAAGTTTCTCTTCAAAATCTGTTAATAATGACAAAAAAAACAACATTACTGAAACTACTAACTCAAATAAAAATAAAAATGGACAATATAAAAATAAAGGCATTCAAAATATTAATAAAAACTACAATAGCATCTCGATTATACTAATGATACTCTTACTCTATGACAAATATTGACTCATTTCTGTCTATTTTTAGTCGAAACACAACAAAGTCGATCTTTTAAATACAGATAATTGAGAACACCATTAAGTCTCTGAGCGATGAAAGAGCAGCCGCGGCGCAATAAAAGTTTCCTCTGTGAGACTAAGATTTACATGAGCGAAGAGCTGGCCAAAACTCATTAAATACCTTAAGGAACACTTACACATAAGTCTCGCTCGCTTTCAACATAATTGTACTCCAATTTGAAACTTGCAGGCGCTGTTAATGAACAACATCCTCGCTGACGAATGTTGCTCTTAAAAGAAATTAAATTTGGCCCCAAATTCCAGCATCGTGGGTGACAAATGTGGGGTCCTGTAATAACCTCTCACTGCGGGCCAAGGAAACTGCAGCCAAACAAACCAGATCAAATCAACATTTAATAGAGCTTCACGTAAAACTGGTAACCCTATAAATAACCTAATATACACATGTAATATAATAATGCTAATATACTGATTCTATAATACTTTTATTCAGCAAGGATGCATTCAATTGATCAAAAGTGACAGCAAAGGCATTTTTTATCATTTATTATTATATTAGATAGGATTTCTATTTCAAAAATAAATCCTGTTCTTTTTAACTTCACATTTGTCAAAATACCCTGAAAAATGTATCTGTTTTAACCAGCACAACTACTGATAACAATTAGAAAAGTTTCTTTCAGAACCAAATAAGAATTAAAAAAGACGGCTGTCATGCCATCGCCATCAGTGTGTTGAAATAAAATAAAATAAAATAAAATAAAATAAAATAAAATAAAAAAAGTGACAGCAAAGGCATTTTTTATCATTTATTATTATATTAGATAGGATTTCTATTTCAAAAATAAATCCTGTTCTTTTTAACTTCACATTTGTCAAAATACCCTGAAAAATTTATCTGTTTTAACCAGCACAACTACTGATAACAATTAGAAAAGTTTCTTGCAGAACCAAATAAGAATTAAAAAAAGACCTTATATATATATATATGTTTAACATTTACTTTTTTTAAACCAAATATTAGTTTATTTAATGATGTTTATGTTGATATTTATGGCTGTCATGCCATCGCCATCAGTGTGTTGAAATAAAATTAAATACAATTAAATAAAATTAAATTAAATTAAAAAGTACACAAAATGGGTCAATTTAATGAATAATTATTTTTGACATTTTTTACTTAAAATACAGGGGGAAAAAAGAGAAAGTTGCAAAGATGTATAGATTACGTATAGATGATTGGCTCGTGATTATGGTAAGGGGCGTTACATTTCCGACGAGTGCTTGCGGTGTTCGGCCAATCACAATGCACTGGGTCAGCTGGCCAATCAGAGCAGACTGTGCTTGTCGGAAGGAGGGACTTTCACAATTGATGAATTTAATGAGCACTTATTTTTCAAATTTTTACTCACAGAAAAAAAAAAACGAGAATGTGCATAGATGTGTATAGATTATTGACCGACTTTAATCATGTCAAAATGTCCAAATACTGTCCAGCATGATATGTCAGCCAATTAGAAGAAAGTATTTCATAAATCACGACTGCAAAATTGAAGTAATTTGGTAAATGTAGAAATGTAAACAGAGCGATTGCTACACCCCTGGACCCTGAACATCACCACTGTCAATACTTGAGAAGCGCATAAACACATGTCCAGCCCCAAACTCACAGGGCGTTTGCTCTTTCGTGTCCCTTATCTGTCTGTGGAGTCGGGGGAGAGGTTTTGGCACAACCATTGACCTCCAGCCCTCCAGTCCTGGCAGGGGCATCTCCTCCAAGCCCTGAGTGATTGTGCTGCTTCAGGTGTCATTGGCTCCCAGCAGCCCAGGTTGAACCATGAATAATGGATCTGCCATAGAGCAGGAGCCCCCGGGGACCAGCGCAGCCCAGCTCAGCGTGAGCCGCATTACCGATGGGCTATTAACAGCCTCTGATTCATAGAGCTGGCCGACTCGACAGGAAACGCCATTAGCTAACTGGGCTGAAATTGCACACTAAGACAGAACATCCCATGAATGGGGTTGTTTTGGGCCGAGACAAAGGTCTGCGTGGATGGTAAAAAGACAAAAACTGGAGGAGATGTTTTTTTGACGGCTTCAAACGTGTCTACTGTGTCTCTTCAGGAGGTTCGAGATAAAAACTTTTAAGTGTAATTGGTTCAAATAGACTACTGGGTGAAAACAAGTGGAGTTGAATGTGTTTGCGCTTCTTTCTTGGGACATCTTTGATCAACACTTCAAGCACCAGCGGGTGCACCAGACCGCCAAAAGAAGACTTTGATGCCGATTGTAGTCTAGCTAGGCTATTTAGACTAGTAAAAGCGCACGAATGCCCCGATCATCAGCAGGATGGCGTATCATGTTGTTTTCTCATTGATAAAAGACGTCTGTTAGCGACTACAGCACATACACTCAAGAAAATCATATTTTTAAAAGTATCTTTGTCTTACTTTCCAGTTGAAACATCTTAAAATCCTTAGAACAAGATGAATATACTTGAGAAGCAACACTACATGAAACATTTAGACTTGTTCTGAGAAACTATCTTTAAAACGAGTGTATTTGATCTTACTGCACTGCACTTATAGCTCATGCAGTTTTGCCTCTCAAGTTAATTTATCTTGTCTTAAGAATTTTTTTTATGTATTTTTACTGGAAAACAAGTCCAAAAAAATTTACAAATTCATAGGAAGTCATTATTTGCAGTGTATTGAATAACCTAAGGTATAGTGTGTGTGTGTGTGTGTGTGTGTGTGTATATATATAATAAAAATTGTTACTTTTATTCAGCTAGGACACCTTAAATTGTTCAAAAGTGTCAATAACAAAATTTATGTTACAACAGATTTATATTTCAAATAAAATGCTGTTCTTTTGAACTTTCTATTCATCAAAGAATCCTTTGATGAGAATCACATTTTCAAATATATTAACTTATTAATATATTAACAGTTATTTTAAATTGTAACACTATTTCACTTTTAATTGGTGAGCATAAGTGACTCCTTTTTAAAAACATTTAAAATGTTTAGAAATGCTAATGTATCTTTTTAAAGCATTTCTGTGCATTTTTACTAGAAAACTATTCCAAAAAAAGTGTGTGTGTGTGTGTGTGTGTGTGTATATATATAATAAAAATTGTTACTTTTATTCAGCTAGGACACCTTAAATTGTTCAAAAGTGTCAATAACAAAATTTATGTTACAACAGATTTATATTTCAAATAAAATGCTGTTCTTTTGAACATTCTATTCATCAAACAATCCTTTGATGAGAATCACATTTTCAAATATATTAACTTATTAATATATTAACAGTTATTTTAAATTTTAACACTATTTCACTTTTAATTGGTGAGCATAAGTGACTCCTTTTTAAAAACATTTAAAATGTTTAGAAATGCTAATGTATCTTTTTAAAGCATTTCTGTGCATTTTTACTAGAAAACTATTCCAAAAAAAAGTTTTTTTATAAATTCATAGAAAGTCAATCCAAAGGTTCAAATTGACTCTATTTGCTTTCTTAAAGCACATTCCTGGTCTTATTGTGAACAATATAAAATGTTTGGGATTGGTTTTGAAAGAAATTAATACTTACATTCAGCAAGGATGCATTTAATTGATCAGAAGTGTCAGTAAAGACATTTATAATGTTACAAAATATTCCTATTATAAATAAATGCTGTTCTTTTGAACTGTGCATTCATCAAAGAATCCTTTGATGAGAATCACAGGGAAAAAAAACATTTACAAATATTAAAATATAAATTTTATTTTAAATCGCAATCTTTCACTTTTTACTGGGTGAGCATAAGAGACTTATTTTAAAAACATTTACAGACCCCAAACCTTTGAATGGTGTGTCTCTGTCTGTCTGT
Source organism: Sinocyclocheilus grahami (assembly GCF_001515645.1). NCBI lineage: Eukaryota > Metazoa > Chordata > Actinopteri > Cypriniformes > Cyprinidae > Sinocyclocheilus > Sinocyclocheilus grahami. The sequence continues at coordinate 2,234,015 of NW_015505273.1, forward strand.
CTGTCTGTCTGTCTGTCTGTCTCTGTGTGTGTGTGTGTGTGTGTGTGTGTGTGTGTGTGTGTGTGTGTGTGTGTGTGTGTGTGTGTGTGTGTGTGTGTGTGTGTGGATACAACAATGTGTAAATGTGCAAAGAAAAAAATAATTGTGCTTGAAGCTGGAACACAATTATCCACGCTAAATTTATTTTGCTATGTGGACAATAACGTGACACGCAACACCAACAGGAAAGTCACTGAAATGAGTGAAAGGAGCCGTGCCATTGTGTGCTGCTCCAGTTATAACGCGGCCGTCTAGCTGTGTAAACCAGCACAACAAAGCCACTCTTTCTCCAGAGCACAGAGATCTCTCTGATGAATGTGGCGCTCTTTGTGGTCAGACCGTCCTTGTTAGCAGTTCCTCCATGCCTCGCTCTCAGAGGAGCCATAGAGGAAGACGCTATCGCTCGCCGACACTCAATTCATTTAGGATGCAGCGAGAGAACGGTGGAAAAAAGAGGACGGCGTGCTGGATATGCAGCAAGTTTACATCCATGGCAGCACTCCCAGACTTTCAGAAGACTTATAAAGCTCACTGCTCATAAGTTACTGCTTAGGGGAAGTCGTGGCCTAATGGTTAGAGAGTCGGACTCGTAACCCAAAGGTTGTGGGTTCGAGTCTCGTACCGGCAGGGATTGTAGGTGGGGGGAGTGAATGTACAGCGCTCTCTTCCATACCTTCAATACCACGACTGAGGTGCACTTGAGCAAGGCACTGAATCCCCAACTGCTCCCCGGGCGCCGCAGCATAACCATGGTGTGTCCACCGGCACAGAGCCACACGCAAATCAATTATGTGGCGGTTTGGCAGCGGTACACATGGACGATTGGTGAACGCACACTACAGGGATGCACTTTCAGCACTGGAGTGATGCAATCGTGGATTTATGGCAGTGGTGCAATACACAGCAGGTGCGGCTCCTCATGCGCTGCCAGCAGTGTCATCATGCGCCTCCTCTTGGACACGCGCGTGCTCATGTGAGTCTGGACGAGGGCCGGTGATTGGAGGATATCTGCACATCTCACCCGGTATATAATTTTCTCCTGATCAGTGCTGGGAAAATACATAAAGTACACGCTATTCAGAATTTCAAGTATTTATACTAAAGTTAGGATACATTAAATAAAAGATATATATATTTTTTTTCTTATGTTACACAGTTTTAAGTTCAACAGATTTGGTGAGTATTTACTTTTTTTTTCTTTTTTTTTTTTTTAAGACTTTTATTCATCAAGGACACATTCAATTGATCAAAAGTGACCATAAAACATTTATAATGTTATAAAAGATTTATATTTCATATAAATTATGTTCTTTTGGAATTTCTATTCATCAAAGAGTCCTGAAAAATAAAATGTATCACCGTTTCCGCACAAATATTAAGCAGCACAGCTGTTTTCAACATTGATAATAATCAGAAATGTTTATTGAGCAGCAAATCAGCATATTAGAATGATTTCTGAAGATCATGTGAGACTGAAGACTGGAGTAATGATGATTATGACGAATGATGCTGAAAATTCAGCTGCGCATCACAGGAATAAATTACAATTGAACAGATATTCACATAGAAAATGGTCATTTTTAAATTGTAATTTTTGTAAAAAAATTATATATATATATATATATACATACATATATATATATATATATATATGTGTGTGTGTGTGTGTGTGTGTGTGTGTGTGTGTGTGTGTGTGTGTGTGTGTGTGTGTGTGTGTGTATGTATATACAGTGGGTATCATCAGCATAGCTGTGATAGGCAATTTGGTTCTTTCTCATTATTTGACTTAGTGGTAGCATATACAGGCTAAACAAGAGCGGTGCAAGAATTGAGCCTTGTGGGACTCCACATGTTATGAACGTCCACTTAGACTTGTGCTCTCCTATATTTAATAACCTCTCCCTTCTAAGTATGACCTGAACCATTTGATTACCATCCCAGAAAGCCCGACTAAAAATTTACACTAAGCACAACTAATATAGCTAGACATACCATAGTAAAGTTGTAAAATGCCATACAGCAATTTTCCCATAAGCGTCTGGATTGATATGAGGATGAATAAGCAAAGTTGTTTTGTTTAGTTCATATAAGCCACTAACACCACTAACAGTTACTTAGTTAGTTATACACCAACACGTCAAGAGAGAGAATGCCATCTGACAGTCCATTCAACATGAAGGACTGTTGACCTGCTACAATAAGAGGGCCCACCATTAAATAATGAAATTAAATTACTGTTCCCCTCAGAACATCATTTTGATTTGTTTCAGAGATCAGCCGTCCGCCCCGTGCAACATCACAACAATCAGAACAACAAGAACAAATCTTTCCAGACACACAGGCTTCATATGCAAGCCTTTCATCTCCCAGTCTGCAAAAAACCAAGCAAAAAAAAGTGCAAAAAAATGCAAAGGCAAAGATAGATGCGTGACATCTGACGGATCCAAGTTGAAAGGCTGAGTAAGATGCATCTTTCCACTCCAGGTGTTGTAATCGTTTATCCGTGTTTGAGACCTTGCATGTAATGAGTGCTTTATCAGCACGTAACAGACCGCCTTTAGTAGTAAATCACCAGCGGTAAACAAACCCAGGCGATGACGTGACGCTGTAGCATGTACGATAAAGCCATAATTAAACCCTCAGCTCTTATCTTCACACGGGGAATTATGTCATTTAAATCTTCGCCTTGTAAAATAGCCACCTGAACCAATTACGGGAGGCTCACATGTGTCTCTCTCAAATGTCATTTTCATTTCGAGTAGGAATCGTATGGGTTGATTGCTATAACCGAAGGGAACAATTTAATCTGAAATCTGGCTATATGTGCGATGAGGGTTCAGATCACAGATTCTAACGGTCTTTATCTGACGTATTTTAGAGGTGACTGGTAAGTGACTTTAACAAAGTTCAGATGCTTTATGTTTCAGTTCAGATATGTTCAGTTATTCTCTATAAAGCTCATGCAGATAAATGTGGTAAACACTAAAAAAAAATGTGCTATGGTATTACTGGGTAATTGTCACAAAACTATCAAGAACATGACCAGAATATTAAAAAAGAAATAAATAATAAAAAAATTTAATTTCGCATTAATAAAAATTAAGCCCATTTTATTATTATAAAGCACCATTGTTCATTGGATATATATATATATATATATATTTATTTATTGTTAGTTTTAAATTTTTTAAAAAATTTTTAAATTTATTTATTGCATTACAATAATACAAATTTCTGTGGAGAATGGTACTTAATTCCCATGAAAAATTATTTCAAAATAATTACAAATCTATGAAAAATATACGAACGAACGAACAAATGAATGAATGAATGCAGGGGTGAAATATGATCCAGATATTTATACTAGAATACAGTAATCATTCAGCAATATGGGAAAACACAGCATCACATCTGACAAATATCACAGTGCTTTTCCGAAAGGGACACAATAATGTTAATCAGTCTATTTCAATTTAAAAAGAAAATCTGTGCAATCGAACACAAAACACACACTTCCGCAAACTGAAGTAAATTACCAAGACATGAAATTACCATAAAACAGGCAGAGAGAAAAGCATGTCAATTAGCTGTGATAACTAACACGCACACACAGATATGTGACCCTGGAGCACAAAAGCAGTGTTGAGTCGCTGGGGTAAATTTGTAGCAATAGCCAAAAAAAGCATTGTATGGGTCAAAATGATCAATTTTTTTTTTTTGCAAAAAATAATTAGGACATTAAGTAAAGATCATGTTCCATGAAGATATTTTGTAAATGTCCTACCGTAAATATATCAAATCTTAATTTTTGATTAGTAATATGCATTGCTAAGAACTTAATTTGGACAACTTTAAAGATGATTTTCTCAATATTTAGATTTTTTTGCACCCTCAGATTCCAGATTTTCATATAGTTGCATCTCAGCCAAATATTGTCCGATCCTAACAAACCATACATCAATGGAAAGATTATTTATTCAGATTATGTATAAATCTCAATTTCAAAAAATGGACCCTTATGACTGGTTTTGTGGTCAAAGTCACATATAATTAAAACACACTGCTGTTAACAGTATCTGAAAGTGCACCGTCATGGCGTGCATTAGCCTACGCAGATTTACCCCGGCAATCTGCATCACACGTCCAGCAACGGACGCTTTCGTTAAGCAAACATGACCAGTGTTCCATGTGCCTCCAAACTATTCACCCGTGACCGAGAGAAAGGTCACGGCTTTGGACGCAGCGGACTCGCATCTGGCCAAAATTAGAGCATGAAAAGGCATTGCTCCGCCGCGCTTCTCTCGCTGATGTCCTCTGCATCAAATGAGGACCGTCCGGCCATCTCAAAACCACTCGAATGATGCCAAGGCGATGCCAGTGACCTCCGTGATATGTCAAAAATGATCTCTCATATTCAACGTGCGGCGCACAACAACAACTCCCATCACATCATTGCAAGAGCCGAGCCATCGTGATTATTGTCACTCGGTGCTTGGGTTTTAATGAAGACGGGGAAGCGCGGAGAACTGGGGCAGTCCGAGACCGGCTCAGACGAATTCTCGTGTCTCTTGGATATTAACTTACAAAGCCCATTACAGCAGTAAAACAACAGGGAAACGCATGCAAAAGCCCAGCGGGCTCGTCACGCCCCGCACCAGTCCTAATCTCTCCAAGATCTGCATCATTGAATCAAATCCCACTGTATCCTCAGATTAAACTTGTGCGCTTGCAACAGTGTGACATTAGAAACAGATGTGCGGTGGTCGTATCATAACTTATTCACAGTGAAAGAGTCGTTTATATGTTCGTACGGCTCACAGGCATGCTTGATTCGACAGCAAACATAGAGAAACACACGTTCACACCGTGCAATCTTTGACAAGCGATTTGTTAAGCTTCCCTAGTGTTTCTTTAGTCAAGTCCAAAGAACAACTTTGGCCAAAAAGAACCTCTGTGGCACAAAAAACGTAGTTAAAAATTAAATAATTAAATGAAATTAAATGGATAGGCTTATTATTTTAGTTTCTTCTACTAAATCATGTACTAAATATTTAATTCAAATATGCATGAAACATGATGGCAAAAGAGCAGAAGCTAAATCCAAAGAATGCAGAAACAACTTTTACATGTGAAAATACATACACACAATACTGTTAATGTAACAATTTGTATATATATATATATATATATATATATAACGGGAAATATATTTAAAGTATGTAATATATGATACATATAATAATAAATAAAAAAGAATATATGTAAAATATAATCATGTACATATGTAATATACTGTATATATAATATAATAAATATGTAAAATAACATGAAAATTGTAAATTCACAAATCCAGTCATATGTGTTGCACTGAAGTTGAACATGACAATTTACTTGAATGGTTTTACAAATTGTTCATTTATAACTTCAAGATACATGTTCTATCAATCATATTTGATTTGAATCAACATTTATTTCATAAAACATTGATCAAACATAATAATATTTATATATTATATTATTTATATATATATATATATATATATATATATATATATATATTTTTTATTTTTTTATTTTTTTTTTTACCAAAACTGAATAATTAAATAAAGAAAAACCAAGAGAATGCATTTTAGCATAGAATCAGAACAGGCTGCTTTTGTCTTATATTGTGACCGTAACCCTACACAAACAGATACACATACAAAACTAAACAAAACTGAACCAAAGAAGGAAATCCAGAGCACATCCACTTCAGGACACAGCGAGACGCAAATCCAGAAATGATTAAAATCTGGATGTTGAATTGTCAAGCCATACATGCTGAAGCAGCTTTCATATTTACAAATGTTTTTTTTTATGCAAACATTCATCCTTAAATCCCATTGAGCATCTCTACACTATAATGACTGCTATCCTTGCTTTAAAAAAACACAGCAAAATATTCATGTTATTGCCAGTGACTTATTTATACATGTGGCATAATCTGATACAATGCAAAGCAGCACATATAAAATCACCAGCACATAATAACAGGCTGAAACATCTATTTGCATGTGCTATTGTAATGCATGCTTCCATACACACTCATAAAGCGCTCTATAACTGCTGTATGGACATAATTTCACGTATACCGCTTTTGTGCTGTCACTAATTTACATTTGAAAAAAATCCAGTAAAAAGATGACACATTTATATACTGAGAGCGTGTGTTTTTCTATATGCATGTATATCATTACTGATATCAAGGCCAGAATATGCTGATCTCTCATATCTGTACTTACTGTATCTTATTACTAACCATAAGATGAGAGACTAACAGCTCCCTGAGGAAAATGGCATTGCTCTTTCACAGCACACAAGTCTGAATGGAGTTCAGCGGACCACCGATATGAGGTTTCCAAAGCTGATATGGATAACTAGAGGCTGATGCAATGCTGGTTTAAATGTGATATAAGATCTAATAGCTGTCTAGGAGGAACAACTGACATATTGAGAAGATCTCATTGCTGATTTTCTTCCTTCCAGAAGCACTATCTCCCTTTCCGGACCAGTTTGCATGACTTAGTCGAGCTTTTAACTTCCTGTTTCACTCCCACCTGAGCCACAGACCATCAGCCCACTGGAGTCATGCCGCCTGACAGCAGGCAAACTCTCTTTTTCTCTTTATTTCTTTCATGCCACCATCATTCTGGTTCAGTCTATCTCACTCTTTCTCACACACACACACACACACACACACACTGTCAGAGATAAACTGCACACTGTCACTGAAACACTGCCGTCCTCAAAGTCAGCGCTCAACACGGCATGGAAAATTTCAATCTGTCTGCAATAATGTCACAAAATGCAGTTTTGATGCAGTAAGAGGAGAGGTGCTGGTTCCACGGATGAATGAGTGACTGATCAAACCAACTTACAACAGCAATCGCAACTCTGCTTCTGTAATGTCACATTTTTAAAGTGAAACAGGATAATATAATATAAACATATCTCTCTTAATATTAACATATAGAGGAAATACACCTAATTTTGATAATACGATTATATCCATTAGGAATTATTCATAAAAATATCACAAAGACAAGCTTTGGAATAACGTTCACAACAAGATACAAAATTATATATATATAAATTCATATATATTTTTTATAATTACTGCATTTTATTTACTGTATTGTATTTTATTTTATTTTGCATTTTATAATGATGATCATTTCTGGGAAGAAAATGTGCTTATTTGCCATATAATGCAAGTTAAATAACTAATGTGATATAATATAATATAATATAATCTTAGGTAAAACATAAATAATAAAGGAGTGAAATATGATGAGGTTTTGACACATTTTTTGACTTCATTTACTTTACTTAATACACACTGTAATTTGTATATATTTTCTTAAATATAATATAATCATATTTAACCTGTAATATCAAACCTGCAATTATGACAATAAATGTACAGTAAATACAGTTAAGACCACACATACAAAATAATAAATAAATAGTAATTCATAAAAAGTTATTTTTTGTGTTTTATAATGATGAGAATTTGTTGGTAAAATATGTGCTTAATCGTGATATAATAAATAAACATTTAAAATAATCTATATAATACAATATAAGGAAGGAAAATGTTTTACACTATTACGACAATAAATATACAGAGTAAATACAGTTAAATCATAAAAAACAAATATCAAAACTTCAAAGATTTGTTTATCTATCCATCCATCCATCCATCCATCTATGGTGATGTCTACTCTTTACATTATTTGTATTGTGTCTATATTTTAAGGTTTGTTTTAAATATTAACCCTTTCTCAGATTTTTCAGTGTTTGGAAGTCATCATTATTCAGGTCTAGTTTTGGCAAATCTCAACGACTTGATTGTTTGAATCACAAAATGTAACTATATTATCATCCAGCTCTAATCTGCTCAATGCGACTATAAGGCATGAAGATATTTAGATATCATAAACATTACCATCATGATTTTCTGTAAAGCTGCTTTTGAGACATTATGTATTGTGAAAAGTGCTATGCAAATACATTTGACTTGACTTGACATATTTCTTAGACAGCGCTGAGATTAAATGAAGAGCAAACGGAGTGCTTTACTGAAGTCTCTTGCTTCTCAGAGGACTGTCTGTGAAAAAGAGCCCAGAAATCTCGCGTGCGTCTCCTCTAGAGTTTCAGAAAAGAGCTCAATGTTTCAAACTGTGCTCAGATTTGCCAAGATAGCAAATGCATGCAAAACTCAACAGACCAAATGATCTGAGCCATCTGCCATATCTACTATAAATCGCCAATTGCATCTAGTTTTATTTCTTCTTGTACAGAATTTTAGGAGAAACATCTGAGACAAAGTCAAGGGTTAAATGAAACATAAAATCTCCTGAGCAACCTTTGAGCAACAAAAATGTCTTCAGGGACTCTAAAGCAATCACAGACAGCCTGTTTAGTGCTGGTTAATTACCATCGAAAATCGACTGTGTTCCACTGAATGGCATGAAAATTAATTATTGTTAATGTACTTATTTATATATATTGTTTGTGCGTCTGCCAGGAAGCACTGCGGGCGACGTACAGACCATTGACAGAGCAACAAAGCAGAGCACCTCTCTTCCTCCAGAAAAACACGTAGATGTCAGAAGCAGTTCATAGAAGAAGCTTGTGTGAGACTTTCTAACATGTATTTACTGCCGTCTCCTCTGACAAATGCCAACTCATCCAGAAAGGCTGAATTACCATGGTAACATGCTACTGGATGACCATCATTAAGAAAAAAACTATTAAACTTCACTCTGAAATCGTGAAGAGGGAGTCAGTTTCACATTTGTTTATTTTAATGAATCCTCATGTCAGTCAAAACGGACAGATTTCACATCTCTTTGAAAATGATCGTTGATCCGAATTTGGGAAAATGCTTGCAATTTTTTTCTATTAATGCATCATGCAACATTCATCATCCCAAATTATAATATCTGCAACAACTGGGGTGAAAAGACAGATTGATCAATTTGTGAATTTAGATAAACTCATTTGCAACTGTCTGCAAAATACAGAAAGCACAATGACGCAAATAACATTTAAGAATCGTTTTGCATTTCACTACATTTTCGTAAATCAGAACTTTAAGCTCAAAACATTTCCTTCACAGACATTCAAATCTAAAAGCAGCAGCCTCACCGTGTCCTTCTGCCGCTACATGCTAAAAATCAATAATTTATCATGCACAATGTTTTTGGGGCTCTGTTGCATGCAAAAAAAAACTAAACATTTTCCATATTCAAATAAAGATTCATTCTCAAGGGTACCACTTTGAGTAACGGTAATACAGCCTGACAGAGTAATGACAGTAATTATTGAATTATTGTTGTGGTGCTCCAAAAAAAAAACGCATTTGAAAAAGCCACTTGACCTGCATGTAATTACGGTTACCTGAAAAAACACACAGCTTTTCATTTCATTCCACTGCTGTATGCACTCTTCACTACTGACGGCACAGGGAATAATGAGGCAAATCTGGTACAAGGTAAAACACTGTGTTCATTCTAATAATACTTTCTTTATTTCAAATGTATAAAGCATTGTGGATAACATATTGAGAGTGAATTGAATGAAAAATGAGGTTTAAAATAAAATATTCTGTTCAAATCAACATTCCTGTGTGTTAATCCAGCCATTCTGATGTGCGGTCTGTGCAAAACACGCTCTGCATCTAAAGCTATTATAATGTAAACAAATAGCCTAATAGAAAATGAGCCATTGTATTAGCAAACATTCAGGTCTCGCTACATTCTCATGTGCATTTGCAACTTTTCATGATCCCATCAATGTGTAAAATCAAATCTAGCCAGTTTTCTCATAAAATATTCTGAAATATTCTAAATTACGTCACATTAAAGGAGAAAAATTAGTCCAGTGGTGCCTCTAAACTACACACTTCTGATGTAGTTCCCATTCAGACTAAAAAAAAAAAAATCTGAAAAAATGCATGAGGAAAAAATACAAAAGATCTTAAACTAGAGCTAAATGAATGAGTAATGTTTCAACAGAATGTCCATTTATTTTGATTGTTTTAACTACGTAGTCAGAAGCATGTAAATACATATCAGCACATATGAAAGTCCATAAAGGCCGTGCATTCTTTCTTGCTTTTGTTATCTTGACAAAACAGTAGTTTTTGCACATATATGTGTGTATGTGTGTGTATAAAGTGACTCAAGTGAAAAGTGTAAAAGTCTGATATCATTTTTGCAAAATTAAGTTTTAATTTTACATCAAATTAGAACAAAATTATTTACAATTTTATTTATATATTATTAATAATTTGCATAGAAAGTATAATATTTTAGTATTCCGTAAGTTCCATTTTTTCTTATGGCCGGGATAAACAACCCTAGATGATCTCCAACATGCTTCGTGCTTGAATGCAAAAAAATATATAAAAATCTCTATTTAATATAAATGTGTTTATTTCTTCAGGATCATAAAACTTAGCATGTTTCCAGTTTTAAATGAAAAACCAAATCCCAGCTTTTTAATGTGATCTCAGACATTTTCTGATTCTGTCAAGGTGGCCAAAGCGCCCCTACAATGGAAATACGTTTTGCTGAACAAGAACTAATTAAACACTGGATGCAAATGCCATGTTGACTTTCAAAAAAACTAACAAAGCCTGTAGATATATAGATTTATAAGATTTAATTAAGACTTAATATATTTAACTTTATGAAAAAACGAAGCTGTTATCAGTGCTAAATGTTAACCAAACTTTTCAGTTCTGCTGTGAGACTTCATCACATACATATCGCCCACTTTACTTCACAACAAAAGTGAGAAAGCAGCCGTTGTTTCACGGGCAACTGGGTGAAAAGCCCACACAGTCAGGAAGACAGCGAGGCCGGAAACACGGGGGGTCGCGTTCCTTTGGCATGAGCCGGATCTCGGAGCAGGTGTGGGATCGTAACACAGCAGATAATTTAAGCAAAGGTCTGCGGCAGAGGCACCTAAAGCAGGTGCAAAACTGCAGCGGATCTCCCTGAACTCCACCGCCAGACCGAGATCAATTAAACGGGCCTGATGGTCCTCCTTCCAGGAGTCATAAAACCTCTCTCATTTGTAACCCATATCTGTCATCTCTACCGCCCCCTCAGGCAACATACATCAACCTCCCCCACCCTCGCAGTCCCGCTGCGCTAAGGTTTATACTCAGACTCAGTAAAAGGTAATCAATGTTGTCTGTGGCACATCGCTTCTTCCACACAATCTATCAAAGAGGGCCGAGTGTCTGGGCCCTGAGTCTGAGGACCCGAAGGCGACGCGGCCAGTCGCGAGACATAAATCATGACGAATCTATAACACATTCGTTTATGTGAGTTCGCAGCATGTATGTGCTTGTATGGAAAAGCACTGTTGACAGGCCTCTGCAGTCGCATTATGGGCGGCACTGTGGTGCATGAGATCGCATATCAACACAGCTGTCAGTAGCACTCAGCAAATGCATAGGAAAGCAATGACACTCATATATAGCCACAGAGTGAAAGGTGAAAGCAGCCGATAATTAACATTGCTCTGTTTATAATTGTGAGCTGCATTCAAAAATAATGTGATAATTACATGCAAGCTGGAATGCGCTGACGCAACTCAGGTTTCAATAGAGGCGGATAATCCGAAGGGTGTGATGCTTTAAGGCATCTCTGGACATACATCAGTCGCTTAACTGGATAATCTAAATCTCTGATTGGATATCGAGTTCCAACACAGGCTCCAAGGGGTCCAATGGGGAGCAGGGTAAATGACAACAATCAGCGAGAACAGAGCCGAGACGCTTGAGGATTAAACTGAGATCATGTCGGCACACAACGAGGGGCAAACAGCCACCGGTTCATGAACGAGAGAGGAAACGCTGTCAACTTTCACACAGTGCCTCCCTTGCTACACTGAGTTTTTCCCACACACGTAGAAGACATGAAAGCCATGTGCTCGCTCAGGAGTCAAACCTTTAGAGATGTCGACTTATCGATGTGGATAAGCACCACATGGTCAAAGCTGCCTTGCTCTTACTGGGAACTACAAGATAAAGAAAATGTGTAAACATGCATTGGGGAATGTAGTTATTAATCCAAATGCATGCAAAATCAAATGCAGGAATCATGAATGCAAACATAGTCTGCAACTAACAGTGCCATATTTTACTTATTGAAAAAAGATTATCCACTTTGCAAGCACGTGTATCATGTAGTCATGATGTGGCAGTTGGAAAATACCAGCAAGTTGACACAGACACCATGTTTTGAATGATCTGCCAAACTAATCCAATAAATCACTGCCATAATCAATAATTTCGGCCTATATCGGCGGATTCTGAAACTGAACAATAGATGATCATCTCAATAACACATCAGCCGGTGTCTATAGAATATCTAGGCAACTCTTTTCAACTTTTCGTTCAGGTAAATACACGTATCGATAATATCTGAAAACAAAAGATGCATTAAAGATGAAACGGCTTATTGATTCAGACGCAAACTACCGGCAACAAGTTGCGCGTAGCCCTTCTATATGCGATATTATCTGCCTTACAGACACATCTCCAGCCGTATTACACATCTCAATAGATGTTCTACATAAGAATCTGAGAGTTGGACACATGCAGTGGCTATAAGTCTCTGTAAAAGCATAAGTTTATAGAGAGGAGCTTTACCTGAAGCGCAGTCACACTGAAGCCTCGGCTGTGGATTTTACGCACTGTGTTGCGCGTAATTCGTGCTGCTCCTCTATAAGGGTACGATCCTCAATGCAGCGCGGTGTGAGCGCTGGGGACAGACGCGGTGCGATGCGGTACGATGCGATGCGATGCGATGCGATGCGATGCCTGAGTAGCTCTCCCCTCCGCGCGTGATGAGAGTCTCTTCTGTCTCCGACGCGCGAGTCTGACAGCAGCGCGCAGCCTCATGCGGCGATGAGCAGAACTGACTGAATAAGAGCAGGACTGAGAGTTCACATACTGCTGCGTGCACACTTGTGTTAACCCTCTACGTATGCATTATGAAAGAAATGTTTCATTTGCCTTTCTTGCATAAAATGGACCTCATTCATATCCTTTATCGTCGTTTGCACATACCTTCTGTTTACTGTCAAGATGTTTATATTGCATCTTCTTGCTCATTAGTACAGTAAGTGCTCCTGTAAACCAGAAGAAGAAAAAAATATCAATAAAGCTCTTCTGATTCTGTCGACTTTGCAGTTTTTTAACTGATGTCACAAAAAATAATGAATACAAACATGAACTTATACACGTATACACTAATCATGCTACACACCGATTCTAATAGAAGTAAGCAGCTATTATTTTTCGCAGTTGTAAATAAGATTAGGTGTACGTTTTATTTAGTCTTTCTACTTCAATTAATTGTTTTGCTTTTGTGTGTGCATGGTGTCAAATGCGACAGCGCAAGATACAAGTAAATTGAATTGGTAATCGCATTCCAAAAAAAAATCATACCGTTGCTTATTGAACTTTTGACCATTACGAGCCGCTGTTACTAAATTGATACTGTAATATCGATAGGAAGGTATACTACATTATATAGAAGATATGGTAAAAGTAGTAAGACTATAGGGTAGCCACATATGCCACTTATATGGGACACGTCCTGGCCAGGATTTTTATATGGTCACCCTACTTGTATGCCAGTATGCGGTTCCGAATTCAGCAAGTGTCATTAACATGTGCCATAACAACAATAATCCAGAATCAATTTAATGGCAGCGCCACCTGATGGAAATTTTTTAAGTAATTTGTCAAAGTAACCATTGCAAAGACACAAACCCGGTTCCTGGTTAGCATCCTCATCGTGGAATTACGGATGAACTGAATGGACTATTAAAAAAGATTTCCACAGCTTTTGGCCGTCATGGTCTGAAGGTGATCTGACCCAAATTTGGTGAAGATTCGATAAGCGCAGCAGAAGAAGATCGAAAAAAATGGGTTTGCGATTTAATTCAATATGGCGGGCATGCAACATATTGCAGATGAGCAAACACTCTCAAAAAATACGTCTTGCAGATGTAAAATAGACATCTCCGTGATGTACGTGTGCTATTAGTGACATGACCAACACTGGATTTTGGACTGGTGTGGAGGTTCCCACACCTAATTACTACTTTGTGGGGAAGTTCACGTGCGGCCAACTCTAAAATGCAATCTTTCCGAGATGATTTGAACACACCATTAGCCTATACTTCCATGTCATCCATGGGAAATGTAAAGAGAATATTGAGTCTGTTGTTGTCAATAAATGTCAATAATCAATTTGGAAAACAAAAACTATACATAGTATAATTAATTTCCATAATTTCCTATAAAATCCTATAAAAAATGGCTTACCTGATTAAGTTGGTGGTTCTGAACCTGGGTGGTGGACAACATGAAAAAATACAAATAGACTAATAAATTACTATTGTAAACATGCATAGTTAGGATACTACAAATACATAGCCTAAATAATAGAAAATAAATATGGAAGAATTTGTGTCTCCTTTTAAAGACGAAAAGCTTATTTGCTGTCCTAACCATGCACTTTATAATTTGCAATTCAAAAACCAACTGTTCCTAATAAGTGGGTCCCTTGTTGCTGCAAAGAACCAGTGAAGAACCTTTATTTTTACTGCTGTAGTACATTAAACGAACAGAAAGGCAGTGGAAGGGGGAAGGATATCACAGACGTTAGATTTGCTTTTTCCCCCAACACGAGCATCACGGCATAACAAGGCCAGCAGATAGTGCTCGCAGTGGCATCATTTATTGTGTGTCGGGGGTTAAGCACCTAGCTGAGGAGGTCTTGATCAATATCTCAACTAGCGGTGAACCCGCAGAGGCAGGCAGGCGCTGAGTGAAAGGTGAAATGCTCTCAGTGCGTCACAGCCAGAAAAACCAACAACAGTCCCTTGAGATTTTATCTCGCACAATGTTCCTGTGTAGTAGAGTACTCGCTTTTAGAAATGCGGCAGAACCAACAGACCTTATTTTGGGTAGTGCGGCTAGCGCCATATTCACAAAAATGAGGCTGTGAGGGACTGAAGTACAGCACGTTTGATGGATTGTACTGTTGTTTAGTAACATTACAGACTGTTCAGCTGATGAAAAAAACTTTCAGTAGACAAAACTCCATAAAGCGGTTTTGAAAGTTGTGAATTATGTGTTGAACGTCCCCTGACCAGACCGGAAAACAGGTCTCATTGCATCAGTTTGTCAGAGTATGAACAGCCCCAGATAGCACAGGTACGTCCGCGAGATGTCTGTTAAAGAAATAGTTCATTCTAAAGTAAAAATTCAGTCACATTTATCGTGATGGAGAACCGATCAAATTCAAACTTTGGAAAGAAGTTTCAATACGCATAAGAACAACCGAGAAATAAAATTACGATAGATTTTAAGCAAATAAATTCTAATCAATATTTGAAATCCATTTGCTGCATATCCAAGAAAGGATTAGCTACATGCCCAGAGAATATCTTCTTTTAATATTTCAAGATTTTAAGCAAATAACAATGAAATGCTATTCCTCACACATTGCCATTGAATGATTAGGAATCCAGCGCACAAGTCAGAGTTTCTCTTTTTGTGTTCTACAGGAATAAATAACAGACTACAGACTTGGAACAATATGAGGGTGAGTAAATGACAGAATTTTCATTTTAGCATTAATAAATATAGCAACATTGTTCAGTATGAGATTATTTGTTCTGACTGACAACATTTGTGGAAATATAATTGCATATAGCTTTTCTTTCTTACTCAAAACCTCACATTTATTGAGCCCATTGGCATGTGACAACTAGCCCCGGTCCGCCCTCTGTATCTGGGGAAGGCTATGTATCTAATTCTAGTACAGACACTAATCTAGTGTAAAAATCTCTTACCTGCATCTTTCTCGCTCTCTTTCACATCCTCCTCTATCGCTGAACGTTACAAGTAAGTTACAGTCCTGTTTTACCCATAACACACCTTGACTTACGGATGCGGTTCATCCATCATTGTCTCGCATGAATTTGCCTGTCATATTGCATCCCTCCCTTTCTCTGAAGCCCTAAATACCTTGTCTTGGGAAACGCTGACTATAGAAATAGCTTTTGAATATTACATGTATATATTTTTGTTTGCAGGATGTTCTAGCCGTGGAGTCTGTAATCTCTCAAGCTAAGTAGTGTTTGAAATTCAGTAAACCTGCGTAAACATGACCAGCAGAGAAAAACAGATAACTCTCATTGTGATCAGAGATGTTCATCATGCGGTCAATGAACAGGCCATTGCAAATGCTTTAGCAATGATGTGTCTAAATCGGTTTGTACTTGGGATTTATTCCACCATAAAAATATGGATGTAACGTGGGGAATGGCTAACTAAAATAGTGACGCTACTAACTCTTTACTAACAATTTTTTTTAGTAGCCTAACAGCAATTTAACTGTTTTTCAAATGTATATTTCCAGTTTATACTTTTTTTCAGTGTTGTTATTGTTAACTAAAACTAAAATGACTAAAATCTATTTTGTTATTTGAAATAAAGCTGAAATCAAATAAATATAAATATTAGATAAATAAACCGAAAATTAGAAATTGTAACTTGACAACCAACTGAAACAAGTTGAAGTACTAAAATTGTCAACGGGGAAAAAAAAAAAATGAAATGAAATGAAAATCTAAATACTATAAAAACTCAAATAAACAATAATAAAATAAATACTAGAATAACTAAATACTCAAATAAGTTTTTTTTTCAATGAACAGTGGTGCAGCAAGCAACACTATACTGCTGTATTTTCATCTCATTTTAAAACAAAATGCAATTTCTTAAATGTTGTGGATTGTGAAGTCAATTCATTTCAGTCAACTGATTTGTTTCAAATAAACAACAAACTGATCAAACAAATGATTCACAATTCATTGTAACCCCTGTTTTCTCGTTTGAAGTAAAATGTTTAGTTATAAGTGGTAAAGGTTTGGTGTGTAGCTTACTGATTTTACTAAAAAGTAGCTTGTCTGTTTAACTACTTTAAATGATAAGAAGCTTGGTAAATGGTAAAACACTGCTACCAATGCAAAACCAGCGTCTGTGGCAGAACCTGAATTCACATTCACTTTCTAAGAGAAACTGTGAAAAGAAGAAGAGCTGCCTTTTCAGAGTCTGAACAAAAGGAGAGAGAAATATGGTAAATCCCTCGACATCTTGTAGAAACTGTGTTATTCATCGACATGCCGTCCTCAAAGTCAGCAGTGACAAGAAGCGAAAGGTCTGGACTGGTGAAACAAAGTGACCGTGGTGATCAGGGACTGAATGGTGCCAAAAGGTTCTTGTGCACGTCTGAGGTCCAATGAAGCAGCCACAGCAGAGATCCTGAGAACACAGCGAAATGAACACGATTTCAATTTTTAAACTATAAAAATTATTAATAAGTGTAAAAACCACCCACCTGCCCAAAGACAGAATCCACTGAATAGTTTGTGTGCTTCATTTCTTGCAGCGCTAGGAAATCTGCCACACCAATCTTCTTCGGCACTAGAAGTTGCACGTTGTTGTAGAATATTCACATAAACGGACAAATCAGCCGTAACCTTGCTCACTGTGGAAAAAATAGATAACAGACATAACAGAATAAGAAACATGCAATTTCAGTCTTTCTGCTGAAAAATTGTACTTTAACTTAACGTGTCGCTTGCCATTTCTTTGTAATTATTTGCAAAAATTTACTTGAAATTTCTGAAAAAACTAGCAATTTCTGTTTCACCATTTATTTTATTTTTTTTAATGCATAACTTTAAAAAACAACCTAGACTCATTGGAAAAACATGCCTTTACCTACAATTTTGCAAAACTCCCAAAAGTACCTATATCTGCAATTCACTGCATTTTCCAGCTGAAATTAACCATAGAGGCAGTAAAACGGCAGCAACTTTCAATACTTTTCACACAATATTATAGATTTATAAAGACATATTTTCTTGTGGTTCCTTACACAATACTGTTATGAGCTCAAAACACTTTTACCATAGTGCATGATTTGTAAACTAGTACATTTTGATGTTTTCATCTCATAACTAGCTCCATATGTGTGGCTTTTTTGATGTCGTAAACTTGCTCGGTAGCGCACCTGGTAAAGCATTGAACTTGCGATGCGAAGCACTCACGTACAAGTTACGATTGTAGAAGCAAGATAAAATGGCATTGGCTTCTTCAGCAAATGTGTTTTATCTCACATTTGCTTTTGTTTAACACTATCGGTCAGGTTTGGGGTCGGTTTAGTGTAGATGGTGTGTTATATTTAAATGAGATAGAAAAGTAACCTTTTAGCGCCACTCATTTCATTCCCAAACTGATATGATACAACATTGCTAGATTCACTTTCATCTGTTTCGTATAAAACTGATCATGCTATTAGTGCCACTCACTGGAAATTTCACTTTGAAAATGTCGCAACACGTGCGAGAAACGGTGAAATGTCGCCACATGCACGTTTTTTTACAATGATCCTGGGCTATTAAAAATGCTTCATTTCTTTGTTTTCTACTTCATTTTCAACAAGAATCTACTGCAATGGACTGAGAGCTAACTTCGTATGGCCTATTTTATAATCATATATACATACTGCATCAAAAGTAAAAGAAGTTAAACATTAGTAGGCCAACAACATGACAAGCTGGCTGAAATGGGGCATCTTTTCCAGTGAAGGCGCATCAACGCATCAAGCATTTGTGCGCTAGATATCTCCCTTAATTATACGGCCACTATCTAGTTTTGTCATGCCGCATGTCCGCTCTTGACAGTATGTTAGATTATTAAAGGTGAAGTCTTCTCTTTTTTTCATTGTAAAATACTTTATTGTATCCCACCTTAACATGCAGAGACAAATTAAAGAAAGAAATGGTAGGTTGACACTGTGGCGCTATTACTGTTTGCAGCCTGACATAGAAAGTACACACTTGTATAATAATGATGCTAACTAATATGCTAATGTGCTAACATTTCATTTTAGCCCAGAGTTCGTCCAAAATGAAATCCAAAACAGCCTACAGTAGGAAAAATCATACCAATGCCACTGTCAGAATAAAGGACAGTGTAGCTTTCTTTGTTAGCACAAGTGATTATCCCATTAGCATGTAGCAGCAATGCGCTGGCTGTCAGATTCTGAATGTGCTGCCTGTATTTACTCTGTCTTTCCTGTCATAGATTAACTGAAGCAAGGATTGTGCAAATTTATTTCAGTTCAACCAAAGCAAACACTCTGTAAAAGTGCCTGAAAATTGGTGCGTCTCTTGAAGTTGACATTTTCCAGTGCATTGCAGATTAAAGAACATAGAGTAATTAGTCTATTATTAGCTAGAGATCTGTCACAAACAATAAGCAGACAGTATCAATATATCTGGGGAAATGCTTATAAATATAAAACACTTTTAAGAGAGTGGCAAGAATATCAGTCTGGGATCAAAAAGCTCCATCTGTTCATGTTGACTTATCTCAGGCTTATCTAATGCAAATCAAAGACTGACTGTGCAAAAATAGACGTATTAGTGCATTTTATTTTGTTTAAAGTTTGCAATTTAAGCTACATATTCTACAGTACCAGTTGCTGTCATTTTAGTCAGAATAAGGAGAAGAAAAAAGATTATGTAGGCACAAGATGCTCGTTTAGTAGGTTAGAAATGCTCATGTGCTGTCATTAGTGCCTAATCTTGAGTTTAGGAATGAATATATGGCATAAAGGTGAAGTGTGTGGTTCCTGTGCGTCTAGCATCACCAAAACAAATTGCATGCAAACTATTCATATGCATGGCATGCATGCATGCATAAACAGATCAAATATTAAAGATACATGCAAAATATTATTTTAAATAAACAAACTAATAAATAAATGATTTAATTTATGCATTTTAAACTGGGGTATGAGAAAGTGGTTTAACATGATACCAGTATCACCTTTTAAGCATTTGCTCTGACTGTACTCTGATATAGTGGCTGCTTATTTTTTTGTTTATTCACCAAAAAGTCATCAAAAGCTATGAGGCTTTACCACATCAATATAATGTTTTGACAATCAGTCTGTTACGATTTTTGGGTTAATGTTGCCCTCTGGAAATCTTTCACAGATGTTTTTTTCCGGCGTAGCTGGCCGAGATAAATCCTTCTCTACAATGAAAAAGAGAGAGAGAAAAAAAGAGAAATGTCAGAAATGAAGAGTTGTCAGGGGAGACTACTGTTGAATCACCCTGAAAACCCCTTAAAGTTAACATGAAATCTAAATTAACTCTTTTTATTTGCTTAACAGATATTCCTTGTATTGTGGTGCACGATTCATCAGTGCAATTATTCCAATGATATCCTGTTAGAATTCCCAATGAATAAAATCAAGTCCATCCTTGCTTTGCATTTGGAAATATGTCAAATTGCAGAGGTAAACTGGACTGTGAACATTGTTTCTTGTTGAATTCAAGCAGCAGTCAAACTTTTACATGATTGAATACAATAAAACTCTTAAGAGCAACACGCTCTGGGAAAACATCAGCACAGACTCTAACATGTGCATATGTGTGTGTGAGATGATACTCTGTAACAATGCAAGTCGGAGGCTTGTCAGAGATATCTACAGTTTGATGGACACAGACAGGAAGTTCCACCTCTATCGTTGTTCAAGATCTGTTCGAGTGTATCTTAAACATTAGAAAGCTTTGCTATCTCCTGTCTTTCCCCACAGCATCCACTGGCACGAAGGCTCAAGTCCAGAAAGGAGGAGCTTCGACGATTCTGCCGAGTTTATAATCTCCACAAATTCAACTTCATCACCTTAAAAATGCTGCAACTCTTTCAAGAAGGAACCACATCATGCAATCAGGCTCAGAAATTATGCAAAATGGCCTAAATATTGCAGAATAAGTGCAGAAACGTTATCTAACATTTGATATATTTCCAAATATTTGATGTCTCTGGAGTATATGTGTTCAATGCCTGTGCAGATAATGTATGAACTGTGTACTCAAACTCTTTATATTATAGAGATTAGGATTGAATGTATGGCATAAAGGTGAAGTGTGAGATTCCTGTGCCGCCAGCAGCAACTGCATGCAAAATATTCATATGCATGTATATCGTATGCATAAATAAGTAAATTAAATAGACAAAAAATGCAAAATGTATGCACAATATTCAAATAAATAAATAAATGCATTTTAAACTGGCGCATGATTTATGCGTAATGCATTTTATAGGTATTCATAATCTACGTTGTAATGCATTATATCTTTTCATAAATAAATCTAACCAAAGTTAAAATGCATAATAATATTTGAAGGTTTGTTTGTCATGTGTAATGAATTATATTTTCTAAAGGTGTAACAATGAATAATGTTTTAGTTGCAGTTATTCACAAGATCATACAGTGCATTATAAGGTGCATATGTAATGCATTAAAAACTATTTGTATAATGCATTATATATAAAGGCTTTAAGTGCTACCAATATATATTTTTAAGCATTTCCACTGACTGTACTCTGATATAGTGGTTGTTTTTTATTTTGTTTATTCACCAAAAGTCATCAAACGCTGTGAGGCTTTACTACATCACAATGATGTTGACTGTCAGTATATTATCACAATTTTTGGGTTAATGTTGCCCTATGGAAATCTTTCATGAATGTTGTTTCACCACCCAAGTGACAGTTTTGTACCTTTTTTTTTTTTTTTGAGTTCGTAGCTGTCAGATATTTCACAATGGACTTTTCTGAAACGAGCAGAGCAAATTTGTGTGAATCATTCGTAAAACCATTACAAAATTGTTTTGTTGTTGTTGTTGCATTTCATTAAACATGACAACTTGATGTGTTCAAATCAATGCAACAATTTATGTCATAATGATCAAACAATTTATATACGTACATTTATATAGTTAGACAAAAAAAAAAAAAGCTCATATTGTCCGTTAACATGTTTTGGACATTGCATCTAGTGCAGACCACAAAAACAGAGTGAGAATACACAGGAATGCTGAAGAACTACACTAATAATATGGCAAATTAGATCTTGGAAAGTCAATGAGTCATTTTCTAACAATCCAGCATCTAAAAATAGGCTTACTTATTTACCACGTTAATCTTCAGGAGACACTGTACAGCCTATGCAATTTAGTTATTTCCCGTGGAAAGTTATTTTAGTCACATAACATTAGGAGGCCGTTGCAGCATGCACAATTGTGGCCGAACACAAAAAGCAATTTTCTGTGCTTTTCAGACTACTTAAACATAACAACTTTTCACCCCGTCGAAGGCAGATGAATGCGTGCACACAAGGATAACTGTGTGCACTCACAACAGAAGGATATGCTGACGAGAGTGTGCATGGCAAAACCAATATTGCTCTATCTATCTATCTATCTATCTATCTATCTATCTATCTATCTATCTATCTATCTATCTATCTATCTATCTATCTATCTATCTATCTATCTATCTATCTATCTATCTATCTATCTATCTATCTATCTATCTATCATCCATTAATCCATCCATCCGTCTATCCATCTATCTATCTATCTATCTATCTATCCATCCGTCCGTCTATCCATCCATCCATCCATCCATCATTCATCCATTCCGC
>NW_015505273.1:2260129-2277086 GCF_001515645.1 Sinocyclocheilus grahami
TATCTATCTATCTATCTATCTATCTATCTATCTATCTATCTATCTATCTATCTATCTATCTATCTATCTATCTATCTATCTATCTATCTATCTATCTATCTATCTATCTATCTATCATCCATTATTAGTTGCAGTGAGCAGCTGTTTGCAGTGTTATTTCTGTCAAGCCCCCTTACAATGCATGAGCTTCAGTGGACCACATGAGTCTGGAGTCAAAACACAGCCCGAACTACAATATGCCTGTCAAAGGCATCAAAAGTTAATGCACGGTATGCATGGAGAGTGTTTACATCCTTGTGTCGATGCTTAATTGCTATTTAATAGTCTGACAGCTATTGTACATTGTACCTATTGAGAACATAGACGGAGAGGGTGTGCACTGGAATAAACCAGTTATTAATGCAATAAATTGGTTTCTTTGGGGGATAAACTGAACACAGGCAATCAACCAAATGCTTTAAAGTAAAGAGACGTTTCAAATCTTGCTTGTAAGAATTGTTGTACAATTAAGCTTTTTTTTTTTAAACTAGCGACTGTTTGGCTTGCAAATCAGCAAACTGCCCTCTACACCTCTGTATTGAGTTGTGTAAATAAATTAATCGGGCACAAGAGCTGTTATATCAACTATTGTAAGTCATTTTCATTACACAGTTGTTTATTTCTGAACTGATGTACTCTAATTGCTGTATACATGCTTATTCTGGGTATGTCTGTTTGTATGCAACAGCGTATCAAGAGCATGTGGATTACCTTTAGTTCAGGAACCTTTCCTACATGGGCCGAGACGCACCAGTCCTACACTCTAACAAATGCTGGGTTAAATAGGGACAAACCCAGCAATTGGGCTGTTTTGACCCAGCGGTTGGGTTAAATGTTTAACACAACCTTCTGGGTAGTAACCCAACCGCTGGGTCAAAACATCCCAATTGCTGGGTTTGTCCCTATTTTACCCAGAACTGGGTTGTATTTAACCCAGCATTTTTAGAGTGTAATATTTGCAATATTAGAGGCATCAAATCTTGAAAAGATTTTCATAGTTTTGTCTGAGATACTGCTGAAAGTCCTTTACTTAATTTGGTGTTAATTTGCTTAAAAAATGCTTGTAAATCTCTCATTATGCTATATTATATAATGTTTTTGCCAACTTGTTTTCTTTCAGTTAGCACAGGTTTTGTATTTCTTTTGGAACTGATTGGTTGTAAGCTACATTGGCTTCATTTGAGCTTATGCACCAGTTTGTGGATAATTTGGGCAATGTTCACTCAAAAACTGAAGATGCATGAGTTCAGCTCAATGAGGTCCACGATCAGTCAGTTGCAAAAGAAATACAAAACCTGTTCTAATCAAAATAAAACAAGCTGACAAAAAAGAATGAATCCAATCTTTGATAATAATAAAGCATAACAATAAATGTATAGGCAATTTTTTAAAAGGTTCGTCATTTTGACCAGGAACACACCACAAGGGGAAAGAAATCCCCAAAAGTACATTTATGCATTAAGTAGACGCTTTTATCCAAAGCTACTTGAACTGCATTCAGGGTAATTCACGCATTGCTTGGGAATCGAACCTATAACCTTGGTGTTGCTAGTGCATACTGTTCTGTTTGAGCCACAGGAATGATATTTAAATTGAGTTATATTTGTAAAATCATCAGAACTTTTGAATGTGCACAAATGTATATTCCTGAAAGTTTTTCCACCCTTCACTGTCCATTAGGCTATTCCCTAAGAAATAATGATTACCCGTGCATTGCAGTCATAGTTCAGATTTAGCTCAAAGTGATCACGCCAACCGCACTGAAGCGCTTGACATCGCTGCAGGTCAAACATACATTCACCATTTGACCCTGGAGTCATGCTGCGGTCCAAGAAGTCAATCAGCTGCATATTTTATACACCCATGAGACTCGCTTATGAATGCACGAATTAAGGATGACTAGGATGGCTTGACAGAACCTTAAATCCTTACTGTATATAGATTTTTTTTCTCCAGAGTAACATGATAAAGAACAGTTTACATTGATTTATTCCAGACGAGCAGGAGTTTAAAATGCTACATTTTCTGGCAGAAGTTTTCCTTTTCCCCCAGGATTAGGTTTTGCTAAATGAATGCACTTGCATGCTGCACTAAAATATTGAAATAGCTGATAGTGTCGTTTTTTTTTACAAAAAACATTGAAGGCTTATATGTATTTCTCTCAGCAAGCTAAATAATAATCATCAGCCTGTATGTAGTCAACGAAAAACAATGGCTGTTATCTTTTTGAGACAATCTCGTGAAAAAGATGTGCGCTTAATTGTATTGAATGTGCACTTGTAGTGTTCTTCAAATCTTAAAAGTATAGTTTTAAAAACCTGTACTTGCAGATAATGTAATATCAATGAAATTATAAGCCACTTAAGGGTATTTAAAAAGCACGCTTTCATAACTGTATTTCTTAACACATTTCTTTTAAAAAGTGCACTGTAATTACTTTTTTAGTTTTACTTTAAAGTACATTTTAAATCATGAATAAATAAACTGTTGTCATGTTTTAAAGTACACTCATTTTAATGTGTTGCCTAACATACTAAAGCACATGCAACATACTTATTTTAACTGTAGTGTGTTTTTTGCATATTAGATTTAAAGGAAATATATTTTAAATGCACTAAATCGCAATTTAAACATTAAAAATAAATTACATAAAATTTTCAATAGAAATTACATTAAAGTATATTTTAGTTTTCCATAAATGCTTCAGCAGTATTTTAACAATATTTCAAAGACAACAGAAGTAATAATGAACAAAAATATGCACTTAAGTCCCATAAGTATGTGAAAAAGCACTCTAAAGATCAGTTAATTGCATTAGTTTTAAGTATAATGCTTTTTCATACAATTGAAAACAACATGCAATTAACTGTCAGAAAACATCACATGCAGTTCGTACTTAAATATACTGTAGACTTTTAAAGTATTTTATGTCCGTAAAAAGTAGTATATTTAGTAGTACACTAAAGTGTAAATTTTTGCAAGTATGTATCATAAATACAAAATAATAAACTTAATTACTGCTGATTCATGGTGTTTGCTAAGTCAAGCATCACTTTGACACATAATTAAATCTTTAAATTTTACAAGCGATCAGACACATATTTTCAGATGCTGGTAGATAAAACAGGTGAAAATCCCACAGAACCGGACCATCTGATCTAGAGACTTGAGGGTGCAGGACTCTTTTGACCAAGACCAGTAAAAAAAACACCCAGCAACCACATAGCAACACTTAGCAACCACCCACAACATCCTAGAAACGTCATAGAAACCACCCACAGCACCCTGGTGAGTTTCACACAGACTTTTTCTTCAGAAAATGTTAGAATCTAGTTGTTCTCCTGCAGCGTTCATTCATACTAAGTACAGTTAGCAAACTGTGGGAGTTTCAATTGAAGTCTCTGGTTTCTGCAAACCTTTGACTCCACTCATATCTTGCCGAGGATGGAGAAATCTCAGTGGAGCATTCTCAGCGGAGCATTAAGGTGGTTTTCTATTTGGCATAGGGTTATTCTGTGCTCAGATTGAGAGAGATTACTTACAGACTCATGTGGGTCGAGTCCTGCTGCACAAGAAGCCCTCACACCGGCCGTGCCTCGATAAGACAGACGTATCATCTACAGGAACAGACACACAGAGAAACTGAGCAATGGATGGGGAGAGTTCAGAAAAAATCCCTGTTTTCTTTTATCGAAGCAACAGCATGTGTGCGGGACGTCCCGGGAGAAGCGCAGCTTTGAATGCGTAATGGATTGTTTTTTTCTTAATGCAACATTTTTATGGTGTGTTCGAGGATTAATTCTGAACAGATGTAGATAACGTCCATACAGTCAGCAGCATGTGTTTGATGCGCTTGATACTGGGACATTTGAAAGTCAGCTTGAGATAAACAGAACAGATTGTGCATGAAGAGATGCATTTTACACACATGCACACACATTAAAAACAAGACAAGCCCTGTTTAAAACCGTTCTATACATGATTATTTAAAGGTGAAGTGTGCAAAGAAAAAAAAAACATTAGGTACATTCTTAAATCAAGATGCACACTTGAGAAACAAAATAACATTAAATATTAAGTATTAAGTAAAATGTATCAAAATTAAATTACATTCGGTATCCACATTTGGTTTCAGATAGCAGTTCTTGCTTTCACTGGGAATTGAACACATGACCTTGGTGTTGCTAACATCATGCTCTACTGTTTGAGGTACAGTAAGGCTATGAATGCAATGAATGAAGGCTGCTGGGAAGACGAACAGGCTAGTTGGGAAGCAGAAGTCTCTTAATGCAAAAACTATTTCTATACTCTGTGTAAAAGATTCAAATCATCAGGGGACATTATTAATTTCTCCTGTATTTTGGATAGAGAGAGTCTCTAAGCGTTCCTTCGAGCTGTGAGTCTGGCTAAGCCTCTTAGGTTTGCTACACTGACTCATTCAACTGCTGGAATAAAATCCAGACACTCTGTGGTGAAACATTCAGTAAGTAATTTTAGATTTTATTCCCCTTCTGTACTAAAAGCAGTGAATGAGTATGATTTTTTTTTTTTGCTCTGTTATATCGATGTCATGCTTTTTGCATGCAGAATGGTTATAACATCTACCAGCAACGGGCTAACTGGACCATGCTAACCAGCCAAACTCTGACATTTTCACGATTCACACTGGGAGCACAGGAACGAAGGAGCGAGGAGACGAGGAGTAAAGTAAATTCCAAAGTCTTTAATGAAAAACTAAGCTGGGAACACGGGAAACACAGAACACGAAATTACATTTTACAGCGGACAGGAAACGAGGGGCAGAACACACTTTAAATACACCAAAACTAATTGGAATACCTGGAACAAATGCTGCACTAAAATATTGAAATAGCTGATAGTGTCGTTTTTTTTTACAAAAAACATTGAAGGCTTATATGTATTTCTCTCAGCAAGCTAAATAATAATCATCAGCCTGTATGTAGTCAACGAAAAACAATGGCTGTTATCTTTTTGAGACAATCTCGTGAAAAAGATGTGCGCTTAATTGTATTGAATGTGCACTTGTAGTGTTCTTCAAATCTTAAAAGTATAGTTTTAAAAACCTGTACTTGCAGATAATGTAATATCAATGAAATTATAAGCCACTTAAGGGTATTTAAAAAGCACGCTTTCATAACTGTATTTCTTAACACATTTCTTTTAAAAAGTGCACTGTAATTACTTTTTTAGTTTTACTTTAAAGTACATTTTAAATCATGAATAAATAAACTGTTGTCATGTTTTAAAGTACACTCATTTTAATGTGTTGCCTAACATACTAAAGCACATGCAACATACTTATTTTAACTGTAGTGTGTTTTTTGCATATTAGATTTAAAGGAAATATATTTTAAATGCACTAAATCGCAATTTAAACATTAAAAATAAATTACATAAAATTTTCAATAGAAATTACATTAAAGTATATTTTAGTTTTCCATAAATGCTTCAGCAGTATTTTAACAATATTTCAAAGACAACAGAAGTAATAATGAACAAAAATATGCACTTAAGTCCCATAAGTATGTGAAAAAGCACTCTAAAGATCAGTTAATTGCATTAGTTTTAAGTATAATGCTTTTTCATACAATTGAAAACAACATGCAATTAACTGTCAGAAAACATCACATGCAGTTCGTACTTAAATATACTG
Organism: Sinocyclocheilus grahami; assembly: GCF_001515645.1. Taxonomy (NCBI): domain Eukaryota; kingdom Metazoa; phylum Chordata; class Actinopteri; order Cypriniformes; family Cyprinidae; genus Sinocyclocheilus; species Sinocyclocheilus grahami. Next base: position 2,265,843 of record NW_015505273.1, read on the forward strand.
TAGACTTTTAAAGTATTTTATGTCCGTAAAAAGTAGTATATTTAGTAGTACACTAAAGTGTAAATTTTTGCAAGTATGTATCATAAATACAAAATAATAAACTTAATTACTGCTGATTCATGGTGTTTGCTAAGTCAAGCATCACTTTGACACATAATTAAATCTTTAAATTTTACAAGCGATCAGACACATATTTTCAGATGCTGGTAGATAAAACAGGTGAAAATCCCACAGAACCGGACCATCTGATCTAGAGACTTGAGGGTGCAGGACTCTTTTGACCAAGACCAGTAAAAAAAACACCCAGCAACCACATAGCAACACTTAGCAACCACCCACAACATCCTAGAAACGTCATAGAAACCACCCACAGCACCCTGGTGAGTTTCACACAGACTTTTTCTTCAGAAAATGTTAGAATCTAGTTGTTCTCCTGCAGCGTTCATTCATACTAAGTACAGTTAGCAAACTGTGGGAGTTTCAATTGAAGTCTCTGGTTTCTGCAAACCTTTGACTCCACTCATATCTTGCCGAGGATGGAGAAATCTCAGTGGAGCATTCTCAGCGGAGCATTAAGGTGGTTTTCTATTTGGCATAGGGTTATTCTGTGCTCAGATTGAGAGAGATTACTTACAGACTCATGTGGGTCGAGTCCTGCTGCACAAGAAGCCCTCACACCGGCCGTGCCTCGATAAGACAGACGTATCATCTACAGGAACAGACACACAGAGAAACTGAGCAATGGATGGGGAGAGTTCAGAAAAAATCCCTGTTTTCTTTTATCGAAGCAACAGCATGTGTGCGGGACGTCCCGGGAGAAGCGCAGCTTTGAATGCGTAATGGATTGTTTTTTTCTTAATGCAACATTTTTATGGTGTGTTCGAGGATTAATTCTGAACAGATGTAGATAACGTCCATACAGTCAGCAGCATGTGTTTGATGCGCTTGATACTGGGACATTTGAAAGTCAGCTTGAGATAAACAGAACAGATTGTGCATGAAGAGATGCATTTTACACACATGCACACACATTAAAAACAAGACAAGCCCTGTTTAAAACCGTTCTATACATGATTATTTAAAGGTGAAGTGTGCAAAGAAAAAAAAAACATTAGGTACATTCTTAAATCAAGATGCACACTTGAGAAACAAAATAACATTAAATATTAAGTATTAAGTAAAATGTATCAAAATTAAATTACATTCGGTATCCACATTTGGTTTCAGATAGCAGTTCTTGCTTTCACTGGGAATTGAACACATGACCTTGGTGTTGCTAACATCATGCTCTACTGTTTGAGGTACAGTAAGGCTATGAATGCAATGAATGAAGGCTGCTGGGAAGACGAACAGGCTAGTTGGGAAGCAGAAGTCTCTTAATGCAAAAACTATTTCTATACTCTGTGTAAAAGATTCAAATCATCAGGGGACATTATTAATTTCTCCTGTATTTTGGATAGAGAGAGTCTCTAAGCGTTCCTTCGAGCTGTGAGTCTGGCTAAGCCTCTTAGGTTTGCTACACTGACTCATTCAACTGCTGGAATAAAATCCAGACACTCTGTGGTGAAACATTCAGTAAGTAATTTTAGATTTTATTCCCCTTCTGTACTAAAAGCAGTGAATGAGTATGATTTTTTTTTTTTGCTCTGTTATATCGATGTCATGCTTTTTGCATGCAGAATGGTTATAACATCTACCAGCAACGGGCTAACTGGACCATGCTAACCAGCCGAACTCTGACATTTTCACGATTCACACTGGGAGCACAGGAACGAAGGAGCGAGGAGACGAGGAGTAAAGTAAATTCCAAAGTCTTTAATGAAAAACTAAGCTGGGAACACGGGAAACACAGAACACGAAATTACATTTTACAGCGGACAGGAAACGAGGGGCAGAACACACTTTAAATACACCAAAACTAATTGGAATACCTGGAACAAACGAGCATAAGGACAGGAACGGGAAAAAACTAATATGGGCATAAAAATTAACAGAGCACGTGGAGGAGGAAAACACAACACGAGACATGGAACAGAGTCTAACATTACTCCCCCCTCCCGGAAGGCGCGTTCTCGCGCCACACAACATCCAACGGGGAGGGGGGGTGGGCACTCTGGAGGTCCCTCAGGACAGACACGGGACAGCGGGCGATACCCATTCTGGGCACCATGGCGGAGCAGGCAGCTCGGTGAGCCATGGCGGAGTGCATGAGGCCATAGCGGAGTAGGGAACTCAGGAGGCCATAGCGGATTAGGGAACTCAGGAGGCCCCTGCCTCTACGGCTGAAGCCCTATTACCCCCCCCTCAAAAACATACTTGGAGAGGTTTTCAGGCATATTGGCAGGAACGGGGTCCTGAGGGTGTTATAATCATGCTGTCTAATCAGCATCTTGATATGCCACACCTGTGAGGTGGATGGATTATCTCGGCAAAGGAGAAGTGCTCACTAACACAGATTTAGACAGATCTGTGAACAATATTTGAGAGAAATAGGCCTTTTGTGTACGTAGAAAAAGTCTAAGATCTTTGAGTTCAGCTCATGAAAAATGGGGGCAAAAACAAAAGTGTTGTGTTTATAATTTTGTTCAGTATAAGTATAACATATTTTTGTATATCGAGTATATGTTGTTTTAATAAATTTGCATATATAATTAAAATGTATAGTGTTGGGGTTGCTAAATACAACAACATATACTAAATCATAATATAGAAATTATTAACATATATACACATACAAATGTTACCATGGGGATTTTTATATATCATAAACTTATATTTTCATCTACCCAGAGAATGTATGCATGTGGAAATTATATATCACCTTATTGGTAACATATATGGCAATATCACTTTATATAGGGCAATATATGTCATATATTACATTTCCGTATAGGAGGAGGTGAAATTCAACCATTTTTTTACTTTACATTTACACTTATGCATTTAGTAGACGCTTTTATCCAAAGCAACTTACAAAAGAGGAACAAAGCAATTCATCAAAATACTTAAGTAAATAAATATTGTTTTGTGTTGTCTCCAAAAGTAACAAAATGAAAACATAGGTTAGGCTGTGGTGTCTGAAGGTGCACCAAGTCTCTTTCTCCCAATTCTTCTCTCAATTCTGTCAATTTCAAGAAGAATCAATTCATGTAAATAAGACCATTAGATTCTGTAGCTGCTCATTCCGATGAGAAAGAATGATTCATATGGATTAGACACAGAGAGAGGATGTGCATCCACATTAAAGAAGGGCTGTTTGCAATGCAATTCTAGTTTACTGCATACTGAATACTGCACAGTACACACTGCATACTACTGAACTTACATTTTTGCAGTCTGATCAAATGAGTCAAAAAAAGACGTTCAAAATCATGTCTGTATTTACTTCTGATTCATTTGTCGCACTGGAAATAGAATATTAAGTCAAGTGCATTGCATTGGGATACTGTCTATACTGCACATTTTATTATCTGAAAATAACTGTTTATATATTTTAAAATTGATTGCTGTGATCAAAGCTGAATTTTCAGCATCATTTCTCCAGTCTTCAGAGTCACATGATCCTTCAGAAATCATTCTAAGATGCTGATTTGCTGCTCAAGAGACATGTTTGATTATTATCAATGTTGAAAATAGTTGTGCTGGCAAATATTTTTGTGGAAAACGTGAAGCATTTTATTTTTCAGGATTCGTTGATTAATAGAAAGTTCAAAAGAATTTCAAATGGAAATCTTATGTAACATTATAAACATCTTTACTCTCACTTTTGATCCATTTAGAGTCCTTGCTAAATAAAAGTATTATTTAAAAAAACAATAATAATAAAAAAGTACCCCAAACTTTTGACTTCTAGTGTTTCATGGTTTCCACAAGAATATGACTAATATTTTACAGTATTTGCACAGCCTTGGTGAGACTCGAATACTGGCCATTCTGTCCTTGCTTTAAAGTCATAGTTTGATTGCACAGCTGCAGTAATGAGATGCATCAAGGATTCTCGCATTTGTCCCAAGGAGATCACAAATGAGATCTCTTTAACATCTCAAATGTGTGTCCTAGACAGGAAAAAAGACAAAACTGAGACCCAAATGAGAATTTTGCTGAAGATCTTAGAAATGTCTCAAGCCGCGCTCAGATTTGCCAGGATATAAAAATATGCAATCAAAAGACAAAAACTGCAATATGAACTCAAACATTTTTTCATTAAATTCTACTATAACCAAATTATATATTTTATTGTATATTTATTTACTTACTGCACTTCAACACTTGTTTCAGCTGAATCTGTTTGAGCAATTCATAGAGACATATCATAGACAATCTCAATCATTAAAAGAAAACTGAGAACTCATTTGAGTCTCCTGAGCCATGAAAGAGCCACCGGTGATTGAATTTCCTCTTGGACTGATAAGCATTATTGTACAACAAATGTATTAAAGATGTAAAGATTAGCAGCCAAGTTAATTCCTTTTAATCCCAAGCATTCATGGGAGATGTTGTTTTGTGAAGTGTGCATCACATCCAAAGAACTGTTTACACTTTTCTTCAGAAGAAAAATTACTGTTCACTGATCTTTCTGTGTGCTCTAAAAGATATATGGCAATGAAGCTTCTCATCTGTATGCATGTACTGGGAATGAGTGTAAAAAGAATCAGTCATACATGCATTGGGCTTTGAAGTGTTGTCTATTGCGTCTAACACTGCTGTTTCTGTCACAAGAACAGAGACATTCAAGGTTTTTCAACTATAACTTTCAATAGTGCACAATGCGAGCTATGTCGTCCTTGTAGAATAACTCTTATAAGAACTAGTTCATCCTCACGAAAGATTTTTTTTCTTTTGTCGCTTAGTCAATATAAAATGGTTTTATCCATCCAGCGATAAAAATAAAGTCCATAGAGTGCACATGTGTGTCAAAAAAGATAAATGAAGTCGTTTCTTTGAACTTTAAAATACTTTTTTATATTATTAGACTTGCTGGCTCAGGGGCCATTCGCACACAACACATTTTTGCTTTTAAAAATGCCAGACACCACACAATACAGTATTAACCAGTTTAGTCTGCTTAAGCAACACCCTAGCAACACCCCAATACCATAGCAACCACCTAGCAATGTCATAGAAATCATGGATCTACCCAGAACACAATATCAACAACATAGCAACACCCTAGAAAGCACCTAGAAATGCCCTAGCAACCATAGACCAAGCAACATATTTGCAATCACCCTGAATAATACAATAACTCTTTTGCAAAGTCCAAACCACCCAGAACACCCAGAAAAAAAAAAAAAAACTCATTCATTCATTCAACACCATTAAACAGCCTAACAATGACCTAGAAACCACCCAAGAAACCACTATAGCAACCACCTAGCAATGCCTTAGCAACCATAGACAAAGTAGCTTGCAAACACCCTGGATACCATACCAATCACTTTGAAAAATTAAAGAACCACTAAGAACATCATAGAAACATCATAGAAACCGCCCACAGTACCCTAGCAACACCCTGAAATACCTGAAACACCATAGCAACCACCTAGCAACCATAGTCCAACCAATATACTTGCAATCAACACAAATAACATAGCAACCACTTTGTAAAAAATAACCTTCAAGAACACTATAGCAACATCAACATCTTAGAAACCTGCCCAAATACCCTAGCAACACCCTAGAAAATATCTAAAACACCATAGCAACCACTGATCAAAACAACATACTTGCAATCACCCTGAACACCGTAGTAACTGCTTTGCAAAATCCTGAGAACCACCAAGAACACAATAGCAACACCCTAGAAACCACCCAAAAGACCCTAGCGACACCCTAAAATACCTGAAACACCATAACAACCGCCTAGCAACCATAGATCAAAGCAACATACTTGCATTCACCCTGAGCACCATAGTAACTGCTTTGCAAAATCCTGAGAACCACCAAGACCACAATAGCAACACCCTAGAAACCACACAAAAGATTCTAGCAACACCCTGAAATACCTGAAGCACCAAAGCAACCACCTAGTTAGGCCCTAGCAACCACACAATCACGTTCAGAAAATGTAATCTACAGTAATTACTAAGTTTCTCTATTCGCCACAGTTAATACTGACTGACATTCACAAAGCGAGCTGCATATGTGAAAGACAACTGTCATGTGCCATGATGACGCTACAAATTGGAGTAAGGCAAATTCAAGAGCGCATTTCACCCCTTTATAGCTGTTAATTCTTCATAGCAGGACTCATATTTTTGAAGAAAATTAATTCTGCTGACTGATTTGCTTTTGTAATAGCTAATAGTTTGCCAGTGGCCTGTGCATTCATCTGGAACAGATAGAGAGGAGCGTGTATCGATTGAGTGGCGTACGTAGCATCTGATTTAATACAAAGATTTCATTTTGCTTCACTCTCCAATTTTCCACATGACTCTGATAATAAGACTGAAGGGGAGGGATTGTGGAATTCCCAATGAATGCAATTTAATTTGATTCATGCCGTACATAAGGGCATTCGCAACCCGTGCGAATACAGTTTGAATGACAAGCAACATAACAGGCTACTGCATGTTGAAAATAAATCTTCAAAGTTCAAAGTACAAAAAAAATACATAACGAGGCACCGATAGTTGTCAAAATGCGATTTGTGCTTGTTCGACAAAACTTCAGGAGGCAAAGCTGAGTGGTTGCTAAGGTGTTCTTGATGGTTGCTAGGTAGTCACTTACTTTGTGTGTCTGTGATATTCTGGTTTCTAGATATGAAACAGCAAAACAGTTTCTGGCTGATTGTAGATGGCAAAAAAGCTCCTTATTTTACCTTTAAAAGTAAAAAAAAAAAAGTGCACATAAAAGGTTTTATCATATGCTGACAACATAGTGTATTTTGTGAATTCATTGTGTGTGTGTTCATGTACAGACGTACATATTTCACTCAACACGAAGAAGCTTTTTTCATATCCGAGAAGCATTTGTCCCTAATCTTGCATTTATTATTAATAAGTTTAATGTTTATTAATATATTTTTACAAATTAAATATATTGAAATATAATTCCCAATGAATGCAATTTAATTTGATTCATGCCGTACATAAGGGCATTCGCAACCCGTGCGAATACAGTTTGAATGACAAGCAACATAACAGGCTACTGCATGTTGAAAATAAATCTTCAAAGTTCAAAGTACAAAAAAAATACATAACGAGGCACCGATAGTTGTCAAAATGTGATTCGTGCTTGTTCGACAAAACTTCAGGAGGCAAAGCTGAGTGGTTGCTAAGGTGTTCTTGATGGTTGCTAGGTAGTCACTTACTTTGTGTGTCTGTGATATTCTGGTTTCTAGATATGAAACAGCAAAACAGTTTCTGGCTGATTATAGATGGCAAAAAAGCTCCTTATTTTACCTTTAAAAGTAAAAAAAAAAAGTTTTATGTTAGAAAGTGCACATAAAAGGTTTTATCATATGCTGACAACATAGTGTATTTTGTGAATTCATTGTGTGTGTGTTCATGTACAGACGTACATATTTCACTCAACACGAAGAAGCTTTTTTCATATCCGAGAAGCATTTGTCCCTAATCTTGCATTTATTATTAATAAGTTTAATGTTTATTAATATATTTTTACAAATTAAATATATTGAAATATATTTCCAAAAATGTATATATATAATTTACGTATTTGATTAATCCAAAATCATTTGGGAAAGAATCGTGATGCATTGGTTAATTTGTATTAATATATTTTAAAACATGAAATACATTTAAAAAAAAAAAAAAAAAATTTTGTTTTGTAAGTGCAAAAAGTGATTTATATATTTTTCTGCATAAAGTCAATTATATATATATATATATATAAATATGATTTTGCATTTATATATTTGCACTGGGAAATAAGAAAAAAACACTTTTTGCAGTGTAATCAATATTCTTGTTTTCCAGCGAAAAATATCTAAACATCTTGAAAACAACATGAATTTACTTAAGATATTAGGCCTTATCTGTTGAATTAAGGTTGTTCATATATTTAATCTTGAATTATGCTTTTATAATTCGAATAGTTGTCTTGTTTCAAACCTCCGTGGATTTGTTAGTTACAAATTAAATATATTGAAATATATTTCCAAAAATGTATATATATAATTTACGTATTTGATTAATCCAAAATCATTTGGGAAAGAATCGTGATGCATTGGTTAATTTTTATTAATATATTTTAAAACATGAAATACATTTAAAAAATATATATATATATAATCTATATATCTGATTCAATATATCTGATTTGAGAAAAAAAAAATGTGATGCACATATATTCATATATTTTATGAAATATATTAAAATATTTATTATGAATATATGAAATATATAAAAATATTATAAAATAATTATATATAATCTATACTTTTAATAAACTCATCCAAGATCAGTTGAGAATGAATATTGATGAAAGAATGATTGTTGCTTTTGGAGCTCGACAATAGGAGTGTCGGAAAACATTGATTCAATAATGCATTGCAATTCTTTGATATCCATCTGACTTATGCATTACATTCCGTAATGTAAAGTCGTACATTAGCTTTGTGTGAAATTTCCTCCCACATATTCAAGCTTGGCTCAACTGAATCATTTGAATATTTTTTATGTGCCAAGTTGGAAAAAAAGAGCCCCTGGTCACTTAATGCTTTTGTAATTTGGACATTCTGATTACATCTATTTTATATCCATACAGATTTGGAAGAACATGAGGGTGAGTAAATGATAAAACAGGTTTTATGCTATAAAGTGCACACAAAAGGTTTCCTTACACGAAACATATCCTTTTTTGCTAATAACTTTTGTGACTTCAGAATCTATATAGAAGCTTTAAAGACTCTAATGTAGGTGTCTCGTGTTTTTCTAACCTATGTGACGGATAAAAAGAAAATTAATTCTGTCTTGTGATTGTCATGGTTATTTTGCTGAGCTCTTCAACCTTGGCCATAACCTCCAAGTAAACCACGGCATTGACATCAGCCTCTTCAACACGTGTCTTATGAATCCATGCAGGTCACAGTCACAGCTTATTCTTTCTCTACTGCCTGCAACACAACACTATGATGGGCCTCGTTAACGTAACATATAAGTCCTATGACGTGTCAAATCATTGCACAAATCTTATGAAAAGCATGCGGATTTAAATTAGGACTGCTTGAACTCCAGGCTGAACTTTTCAATGCCATTACTATCAAAACATTCATTTTCATTTCAACAGTTTTAGCATGTGTCTGCTGTCAGTTGTGTTAAATGCATTTAATTGGGTGCTATTAGTTTTTTAAAGCACATTGAGATGAACACTGCTCCGAGGGTTTTAATGTAACTACATATTGCTCTCTGAATATTGCAATCTCTGTTTCTGGAATATTCACCAAAAATGAAACATTTACTCGCCCTCATGTCATTCCAAACCTGTGCAGCATTTCTTCTTGTGTTTAACACAAACTGAGAAAGTTCATGCTGAGACTGTGAGGAAGGAATGGGAATCAATTTAGAAAAACGTCCTACCAATTAAAATGCTAAAATCTCAGTTCTGCAGTCGTGAGTCCTCTGTAAATGTATTCCATTTAAATGTCAGGTCATGGACATTGGTTGGTTTTCATTAAGATGTAAAATAAAGTGTATTCTGTCTTCTTGTCCTTGGCTATTATCTGAACACTTAATTTGAAACTCTTAATTTGCTGCTTATTTATAGTCAGTAAAACAGGTGCAGTTGTTATTTAATTTTTTTAAGTATTAGGTATAAATAAGAGATCTAGAATTTGGTCAGGTATTAATATGTGCTTTATAAGTACTAATTATGCATGTTAATAAGCAACTAGTTAAGTTAATAACGTTCCCCGATCTAAAGTGTTAGCCTGTATTTCTGTAGATTCATCCATAATCATTTGAGAAAGAATCCTGATGCACTGGTTAAATCAATGTTGCTTTTGGAGCTTGACAATAAGAGTGTGGGAGAGCATTGATTCACAGGTGCATTGCAGCTTTTTGATGTCCAAAACAGACAAAAATGATTCCATCTGACTTGTGCATTATATTGCAAGTCGTACAATAGCTTTGTGTGAAATCCATCCCACATATACAATCTCATTTGATTAATTTGAATCATCGTCATGTGCCAAGTTAAAAAATGCCCCTGGTCACTTTATGTTTTTGTTGGAAAAATCTAATTTGGGCATTCAATATTTTGTGTTACAGTACAAAGTCACACAGGTTTGGAACAACATGAGGCTGTGTAAATGATAACAGGCTTTTCATTTTCTGATGAACTCTCCCTTTAGCACTAAAACACACAGGCATCATTTTAATTAAGTGTTTCTGAAAATCACAGACATTATGTAAAATAATTATAAATCAAGGTTGTTTTCATTTTGCCGTAATGCTGAATAACCAAACTAATTATTAGAGTCAATGTTGTCTCATCGTGACCCGTCAGCTGCTCTGTATTCTGTCACCATTGAAGCATCAGCACAACCGGCAGTCAATGCTGTTCAGAACTCCAAAGAAATGTCACCTCACTGTGACTGCATCGGTCACAGCTCTCTTTTACCATGATTGAAGATGTCAATGATGTCGAGGGAAAAAATGGGAGTGTCGAACTGTGAAGTGCAAGCTACAATCATTTGCTGGAAACAGAAGAATAAAGCCCTGAGCTCCCTGCTGCATGTTGAATTATGCACTGGATTTAGAATCAAGCATTCATGCTCCGGCACGTGTCAGGAATATCTCTTCTGGCCACACGCAGAAAAAGACAATAAGATTGGAAGAAAACTATGAATATACACAATGGAACACTAGAATAATGTGCAGTGTGTACAGTATGCTGCAGTTTCCTTTTAAATGTTTATTCATTTATTTTTACAGTATGTGCATATAACGCAATAAACATTTAGATAAACATTTCAAACTTGACCTCATTGTGTTGCATGTTTAGTTTAACAAGTGCTATATAGTAATTACCTTAGAAATAATTTATTAATAAATAAATAATGATTAGTTTAGTGTTATTAATAAGTTAATTATAAAAAAAAAAGCCTTTTTCATTGAATTGTGCATTAAAGGGACTACATTTCTTAGATCGAATAATAAAAACGTCTCGGTTACGTATGGTAACCCTCGTTCCCTGAAGGAGGGAATGGAGACGTCACGTCGGATGAGCTACGAAATTGGGATCTCGCTTAGAGAGACCAATCCACTTCGAGTGTAAACT
>NW_015505273.1:2279860-2280534 GCF_001515645.1 Sinocyclocheilus grahami
CCACTTCGAGTGTAAACTAAACGAGCCAATGCACATTGGCATGCGATTATTGCATCCAGCTGCTGCTGATCACCGCGTGAGTATAAGTAGGCAGCAGATGCAGCACGTATTCAGGTTTTCGCTGAGGAGCCGAGCCGGTGACCCGGCCGCTCAGCGGTGGTACAGGAGCTGTGTCGACGGGACGTGACGTCTCCGTTGCCACCTTCAGGGAACGAGGGTTACCATACGTAACCGAGACGTTCCCTTTCAGTCGGTCACTCTCAACGTCACTTCGGATGACCGACGAAATTGGGATCCTACCAAAGGGCCACAGCTACTGCCCCTTCCAGTGTCCTGTGGAAGCCACCTGCGCCCCTACTTTTTGGCGTAGGCCAGGGCTTCTTCACAAGAGGACCAGCTACTGCTGCTATGGCACTACCCAATGAGTAAGACTGGATAACACTGGGAAAAGGTACCTGTTCTACTCGGAACAGGGGTGTTACGGAATCTCGAACCTTCCCGAAGGAGGGTTCGGAAGCAATACACATATGGACATCCCTTAGGTGCATATGGAAGAATGGAGGTGATTGAACCCTCTTGGAATGGCAGAAGTCTGCCGGGGAAACACGGGCTCAAGGCTATACCGTGGACTTTACACATATGAGATCCACTTAGGTCTTACATATGGAACCCAG
>NW_015505273.1:2281239-2291594 GCF_001515645.1 Sinocyclocheilus grahami
TTTAGGAAACGTGCCTTGTCCGCCTCGCACATGTCGGCCAGACACAGCCAGAGATGGCGCTCCTGGACCACCATAGTGGACATCGCACAACCCAGAGACCGCGCCGTAACCTTCGTCGCTCGTAGCGTGAGGTCCGTCACGGTGCGGAGCTCCGTGAGAACTTCCGGGTAGTGACCACCCTCATGCAAGTTCCTCAGTGCCTTGGCCTGGTGTACTTGCAGCAACGCCGAAGCGTGTAAGGCGGACGCAGCTTCTCCACAGGCCATATACGCACTGCCGATCAGAGCCGACGAGTGCCTACAGGCTCAGCAGGGGAGCAACGGTTTGCCCCGCCAAGTGGTAGCGGCATTTGGACACAATTGCATCGCAACAGACTGCTCCACCTGGGGAACTCCGGTATACCCCCTCGCTGGACCCCATCAAGGGTGGTGAGGGAGGATGAGCCACCGGGGCGGTTTCTGGCAGTAAAAGGTGCCGTCCATGACCCAGTGATCTCATCATGCGCCTCCGGGAAGAAAGGCACTGGGGTGGGGCCCTGAGAACCAGCGCGGGCCACCCCGAGAAACCAATCGTCCAACCTTCGGGAGGGTTCGGGACGCGGGGAAGATTCCACTCGGGCCCGACTCTCTCGGCGGCCCGGGAAAGCATAGCCATCATTTCCGGGTCCGTATCCGGCACCGCCGGCCGCCCAGAGGGCGGCAACGCTGACGGATCTTCATCTCCAGAAAAGTCTGGCTCACCCTCCGATGCTGCGACCGACATTCGATCGTCGGGGGGAGCCTCGGAAGAAACAGGTGGTATCCCCCGGGAGGATCCAGCCTGCTCTCTCGAGGGCTCCACTGGCTTCAAAGTGCCGGCTGGTTTGGGCATCCCCTTCCTTGTAGGAGGGGAATTCCTCAACGTGACCGTTTTTGCCATCTTCATTTCGCAGTTCCCATTCACAGCGATTATTTTCTATTTTGTGTATTTGTCTGCATGCAGACTTTCTCCTCCTTTTAAATTGTCACTCAATTGGCGCTTTTCCACTGCGTGGTATGTCTCGGCTCGGTACGGCTCAGTAAGGTACGGCATGGCTCGGTTCGGCTCGGTTTGCGTTTCCACTGCAGTTTAGTATCGCTTTAGAGTGGGCGGGATTATTCATATGTCGTTATAGTTGCGCCGCCTCTACTGCCGCGACTCCTGAAAAACGTTTTCATTCCGCATCGCCCCATCAAGCTCTCGCTGGATCCGCTCCTCTGCTATCAACGAGAGGAACGTCTGTTCTTCCGCAACAGGGGGAACAGCCACTTTTTGGTTGTTAAAAAAGGTGCGCTCGTTCAAAACAGTTGCGTTCGATCCTTCACTGGCTGTGCTGATTTAAATCTAGCGGGTCTGTTTGTGTCTCATGTCGCAAGTTCAGTGACGCAGGTAGTGACGATTCTCTCCGGCCAATCCGTGATCAGCAGAGTTTACACGTCACATTTTGGTAACGGTACGGTACGCTTGGAACCCCAACCGAGGTGGTACTAAAAAAAGTACCAGGTACCAGGTACTGTACCCAGTGGAAAACCCCCAAAAAGTGAACCGTACCGAGCCATACCGTGCCGTACCATGCAGTGGAAAAGCGCCATAAGCGAGATCCCAATTTCGTCGGTCATCCGACGTGACGTCGAGAGTGACCGACTGAAAGGGAACAAGATTTACAAAAAAAAATCACAATTTTAAGTTTCCAATCACAATTTAAAATTTTAAGTCGCAAGTAAATTTCATAAACAATTACAAATAAACAGCAAACAACAAACATGGAATTTTGAAAAATCTTCAAAAAATGATTTACAGTGTTACACTGGAAATGGAAGGGCGAAGACATTGCACTGTCCTGCATTTTAATAATTGCTCTGAGTTTTTAATTCATAAAGAATATGTGCATAATGTGCTTCAGTCCTGTCTCACATCCATTACCCACAATCCCAATAAATGATTCTGACTCATAATGAGTCTCTTAGAAAAGAGGAGAGAATTGAATTCTTTAGGATTCTGGATGGCATTGACTTTCTATCATGTTATCACACTCTTGCATTGATGTCACCTGTTCATGTTATTACAAGGAGAGCAAATGTAATTCATACATTTAGCCAATGCTGCTTTCAGAGCAGGCAGATGCTACAGAACAAGAAACGTTTATACTGTAGTCCAATAAAGTCTCACGACATACTCATCAACATTTGAGTTATCATATCAGCAGCATTATATTATTATTCTACTGATTTAACACTTTTTATAAATGCATTAAAGAGGGGAACTTAAAAATACAGTTCAATACTGTCCCACTACTGTGTTGATGAACTTACACAAATATGATGATGATGACGATGATGATGGCACTGGCAGTCTTTAATAAATCCACAGAAGGTAAATCCAAACAAACACTCAGCTCTAAATTTTGAAAAAGTATTTAAACAATACACAATATGAAAGTAAATCTATTGTAATCAGTGCTCTTTTAGTATTATACTGTATGATTTAAGTTTGTATTAATATTTTTAATTCTTTAGTTTAATATGGTCAGTTTTCATTTTAATTTAATTAAAAAAAAATTAATTATTATTTTTTTAATTCAGTTTAAGTTTTTGTAATTTTGTTAAGTACTTTTGTCATTTTTATTATTTTTTGTTTTTCAAAAAAAAAATTATTTTGCTTTATTTGTTTATGATAACACTTACAATTTACAATAAAATTCAAATTGCTGACATTAGTTAACTTAATTTAGTTATTATGAACTATCAACAAAAATACTTCTAAAGCATTTATGAATCTTTGTTAATTATTAAAATTAAAAGTTGTATCTATTAATATTATTTAATCAGCCCAAGCTAACATGAACTAACAATGAACAGTAGTATTTTTATTAATGTTAACAACGATTAATAAATATTGTAACAAATGTATCACTCATTGTTATACTTAATGCAATAATTAACATTAACTAATAGAACCTTATTAAGGTTGTTATTATTATTAGTAGTAGTAATTGTAGAACTTAAACTTGATTTTATTTCAGTTAGTTGCCAAGGCAACATTTCTAATTTTTATTACATTTTTTATTTCAGTTTAAATTTGAATTTTAATATTTATATTTTATTTTGAATTTCATAAATACTGTATATTTTAGTTTTAGCTAGCACTGAGTATAATATGTCCTTAAAAACTAGAATGATTGAATAACCCTCTTATCTCACGATTTTGCCAGCTGAGTTCAACATGAGAGCGGGTTGATGTAATCTGTCCAAATTGATATCTGAAATTGGAAAACATGGTAGCAGGATGATGAATGCTGATTAATCCATGATCCTCGTGCTACTGTGAGCAGCAGTCATTAATGAAGATGTTTGTGTGCTGAAGTCATTATGACCTGCGGGACTCATGCAGGGCTAAAGGTCATCTCTCTATGTCTGTCTCTCTGCCATCAGCGCCAAGCCACTGACTAATTAGCCATTAATTAAGCATGTAATCTTCATCTAGAATGAAGATGAAGGACATGTATCAAATATGGACACCTGAGACGAGGAAAAGCACAACCAGAACTCTGCTACATTAACATTAAGACTAGAAGCATACTCCAGTCTAGTATGCAAATGTTGCATGCATTCAGTAGACTAGTAAGTTCAACTAACTTTAAAGGGGTCATATGATGCGATTTCAATTTTTCCTTTCTCTTTGGAGTGTTACAAGCTCTTGGTGCATAAAGAAGATCTGTAAAGTTGCAAAGACTAAAGTCTCAAATCCAAAGAGATATTCTTTATAAAAGTTAAGAGTCAGCCACGCCTACCTAAAACGACTCGTTCTTACACGCCCCCACATACCTACGTCACGATGTGGGAAGATTTGCATAACGCTGCCCAAATGTTCACGCAAAGAAAGAAGGTGTAACTTTTATTCTCACTGTAGTATTGTTGCCACCGCCGCCATGTCCTGGAGATGCTGTGTGATTCATTGTGAAAGTGAAACTACTTTGTTTGGTCTTCCAAAAGAAGACGATATCCACTTCGTTATGACTAGAGCTGATCCGTGCTGGTCGCTGAGGAAATACAACAACCTCACGCTGTGGATCGCCGGATCGGCTTTCACCATGGACGAAGTGGAGTCCAGCCCGGGGGTCGTCACATATGGTTGCCGCAAGCCTGCTCACTCTAGCCCCCGGCCTCTGCTCACTCTAGCCCCGGCCTCTGCTCACTCAAGCCCCAGGCCTCTGCTCACTCTAGGCCGCCGTGTGTGATGGTGTGTTTCGTTGTGACACGACTAGAAATCAGTGGTTAAGTTGTATTTACAACACTGTTCCAGAACACTTCAACCCAAATATTCAGATGTGTGCAGCGCATTTTATGGAGGACTGTTTCCTGATCCTGGGAGAGTAGACTACAATGCCGTCTGTTCTGACTCACAGACTGCAAGTACGTTTTTTATATTTAAAGAATTTGCCACTGACGATTCAAACGCGAGTTTTGGGCAGTGTAGATTAGGGATTGTTGTTTGTCATTTCTCCGATCACAAATGCAGACACAGTTTTATGTTTACGCGGCGCAATGCAACGCAACGCGTAAAAAGACAATATAAGTCATTATAATCCATAATTATGTCCCCACTGGATGCAATGAATGCCTCGTTTATAATGGGTTTTAATGTTTTTGAATCATCGCTCTGGCCGGACAGGGCATCATCACAGTATGTGAGGGGCGTAACATTTCCATCACACGCTTGAGGTATTCGGCCAATCACAACGCACTGGATAGCTGGCCAATCACAACACACCTCGCTTTTCAGACCGATGAGCTTTGTAAAAATTGACGCGTTTCAGAAAGGCGGGGCATAGAGGAGAAACAATAATGTACAGTATTAATGTGTTTTTTTAACCTTAAACCGCATAAACACATTTCATTACACCAAATACACAAAATTTTGTTATTTTTAGCAACATCATATGACCCCTTTAACTACCCTGATTCTCTTCAAACTTTTGCTCTGCCGTGATCTGAAAGAGAAAATGTATTGTAGAAGAAGATAGTTTGCATTAATGCTGCTACAGTGACTCTTGTGCCAGTGCTGAGAGTGCAATGCAGTGATTGATTAATGCCCTGAATGCAACCTAACTTACCTAGTCAGAAGCCTTTGGACACTGCAAATCATTTAGGCAAAACAAAATATATATGCAACATATGAAATTGCTTATACATTACAGTGTTCCCTCTCAAATCCATACTGACTCAACCAAAACACGGGGCGCGCTGTACGCTGGCCTCTGAAGCAGCGTTTGACATCACATAATCTATTTTAGCAGCTGTTGCAGGGGTCAGACTTCATGATGTATGTGGCGTGTCAGGAAGTAAACTATGACCCATTATCTTTGATAAATGATCGGAGGCTGCATTGTCTCCTGGAAGTTGCCATCGCTAAATGTAATTTGTAAAATGGTATTTATCATGCTCCCACTCCACCTGCACCCCAACGCAATACAGGAGGCCAAATTACAGATTTACAATGAGCAAACTAGAGTGTGCAAAATCCCTGCAAATACGTACATCGATGAGTTCAACTGGTCTCATCAAATATTGTGTTGTATTTCAACTTCCATGGTCCTATGCAGCATTTCTTCTCAGCACCAAACCATCTAACCTCCACAGAATTATTTGATTCTCACTGCAAAACATGAAAGCTGACAATTATTAATAAGTAATATGAAACAATTATTAATTGTCTAGTTATTGTACATGCATTTTTTTATGCGTTTAAATTAAATTAAGGTAAAAAGCAAGGTAAAAAATGTAATTAACTAATGCTAACTAATGAACCTTATTGTAAAGTGTTACCAAAAAATTTATAAGAATTCAACTACAGTATTAAATTGAATTTTTTTTTTAAAAACGATAATAAATTACTTTAAATGAAGTTGAAAAATCTTAACCTCAAAGATTATGCTTTTACTAATTTAATTTAATTTCATTTCATTTTAAATAAATATTATGAATTCCACATCCAAAAAATTCCAAATTCCAAAAAAAATACAGAGAGAGAATTATAAGAATTCAACTACAGTATTAAATTGAAAATTTTTTTTAAAAACGATAATAAATTACTTTAAATGAAGTTGAAAAATCTTAACCTCAAAGATTATGCTTTTACTAATTTAATTTAATTTCATTTCATTTTAAATAAATATTATGAATTCCACATCCAAAAAATTCCAAATTCCAAAAAAAATACAGAGAGAGAATTCAATTACAGTATTAAACATGATTTTTTTTTTTTTTTTACAAATTAAGTTTGAAAATTTTAATTGAAAAATCTTAACCTCAAAGATTATGCTTTTACTAATTTAATTTAATTTCATTTCATTTTAAATAAATATTATGAATTCCACATCCAAAAAATTCCAAATTCCAAAAAAAATACAGAGAGAGAATTCAATTACAGTATTAAACATGATTTTTTTTTTTTTTACAAATTAAGTTTGAAAGATTTCAACCTCAGAGCACATGCTTTTACAATCAATTCAATTCAATATTATGAATTAAATAAAAAATATATAAATAAAAAAAAATAAATTAAATGATTTTTTTTAAATGAACTTCAAACCTCAAAAATCCTAACCTCAAAGATTATGGTTAAAATTAAGTTTAAAAGATTTTAACCTTTGAGCACATGCTTTTACAATACAATACAATACAATACAATACAATACAATACAATACAATACAATACAATAAAATAAAATAAAATAAAATAAAATAAAATAAAATACAATACAATACAATACAATACAATAAAATACAATAAAATAAATATAATATAATTAAATTTTTCTACAGTATTTTGCCACTTATTGCCACAATGCTGAGTTCAGAGCCAAAACTCAAACCAACCAGTTCAGACATAATATACCATTTAATAATAAAATAAACTTGAATCAAACAAGTATTAAACCTGAATGAAAACCTTTTATAATGAAAACCTATAAAAGATAAAAGGCACATTAATGCATTTTATGAGGAAATAAACTGTAATTCTGTAAAGCATTGCAAATTATGTAAATTAAAATGACAGCATAATAAAAAAACTGGTTAGCCTATACTCTTTTATGTGTATAAAAGCAAGACATTGAAAAATGTTTAGATACCGTATATGCATATATAAAAGTATTTTCATTTCATTATTAACATTTTACAGGAATAGCCGGCTGTTACGGAACTCTTTTGCCACTGTAAAAGTGACGTCTCTGACGGCTGAACCTTTCTGGTTGGTTCTTCTATAAAAATTAGATTAAACATGATTTTTTACAAATGAATTTGAAAAGATCTCAACCTCAGAGCTCACAGTAAAGGTCTGTTTTTGAAAGGTTTATGTGTTATTGTTAAAAATCAATTTCTCTATGGAGAAAATGAATGGGATCTTTTCTTCTAGAGCCGACCGCTGCGCTCACTATAGGGGAAAATGTTGAGTGATGAATTGAAGTGCACTAGTTAGAGTGCAGAGAGGACACAGGCATAGTGAGAGTGAATGCTTTGATTGTTGACAGACTGAATGAATCTTTGTCTTCATTTAGTCCGGAGAGAAAACTGCCTTATGCAGCACAGCAGACCAAGACAAATACAGGAGCACCTCTCTCGTCTGCTTTGATTTCCTCTTCACATTATATATCCACAAACACACACACACACGGTGTCAAAGTGGGCTGAAGTGGGCCTTCACGCTGGCTCCAAATACTGCAGTTCTGTGCTGTTCAGTTCACAGTAACGGCAATTATTCTCATGTTCTGGCAGCTCTCATAAACCACTGGTGCTTTACTCTGTCTCTGTTCAACAACCTTGCAAGCCAAAATCTGCATTAAATGTTATATTTCAGCAAACATGCATGGCTAACTGCCAAAAAAACTTCTTTATAATCCTTAAAATATTTAAATGTCATGAACGGACCACTAATAATACACCACCATTCAAAAGTTTGGGGTTTTAATTTTTTTTTTTTTTGCACCGAGGCTCCATTTATTTCATTAAAAATACAGCAAAAACAGCAATATTGTGAAATATTATTACAATTTTAAATAGCTGTTTTTCTATGTGAATATCTGTTAAAATATAATTTATTCCTGTGATGCGCAGCTGTATTTTCAGCATCATTACTCCAGTCTTCAGTGTCACATGATCTTCAGAAATCATTCTAATAGGCTGATTTGCTGCTCACGAACAATTCGGATAACACTTTACATTAAAGTCTTTATGCATTATGCATTATAAAGCTATTCATAATGTTGTAATGCATTATATATTTTCATGAATAATTGTAGTTAAAATGCATTATAATATTTGAAGGATTGTCATGTGTTTTAAAGCATTATGTTCTCTAAAAGTGAAGCAATGAATAGATAAGTATTACAATATATTATAACTGTGGTTACAGTTATTCATAAGATCATGTGATGCATTATAAGGCACATTAAAAGTCTTAATTAATGCATTAAAACTACTTTTATAATGCATTTTATATAAAGGTTTAAAGTGTTACCTACATTTCTTATTATTATCAGTGTTGAAAACAGTTTTACTGCGTCGTTTTTTTTTTCTTTTTGTGAAATATTTGATACTTTTATTTCAGAAAGTGAACAGCATTTATTCAACATAAAAATATGTAAGGATATTTTTAATGTTTTTACCGTCACTTTTCATCAGTTTAATGTGTTTTGGGTGAATAAAAGTATATATTTATTAATCATTTCTTAAATTTATTTTTATTAATTTATTTGATTAATTTGTAGCCCTGAATTGATTAAGCGATGCATTATAAGGCACATTAAAAGTCTTAATTAATGCATTAAAACTACTTTTATAATGCATTTTATATAAAGGTTTAAAGTGTTACCTACATTTCTTATTATTATCAGTGTTGAAAACAGTTTTACTGCGTCGTTTTTTTTTCTTTTTGTGAAATATTTGATACTTTTATTTCAGAAAGTGAACAGCATTTATTCAACATAAAAATATGTAAGGATATTTTTAATGTTTTTACCGTCACTTTTCATCAGTTTAATGTGTTTTGGGTGAATAAAAGTATATATTTATTAATCATTTCTTAAATTTATTTTTATTAATTTATTTGATTAATTTGTAGCCCTGAATTGATTAAGGATTATTTATATTATTTTGTAGCATCACACTAATTGTAAATGCATTTATTATTCTGTCCATTTAAATATAGAGAGGTAACCAAGTGTAAAATATTTTTCACATTTTCATTTTTTTGTTGTCCAGGGTTATTATATTTACTAAAATTAAAACCATAAAATATATTTTCATTACTTGAAATAAAATAAAATATATAAAAAAAATTAACTTATTTTATTTCAGCTAGTTTCCAAGGCATTTCCCATTTACATTTTGTTTAACTTGATGAATTACTAAAAGTAAAACTGAAATAAAAATTAATTTAAAAAAATTTAAACACAATAAAATGACTAAAACTTTAACTAAAATTAAAATATAAACAAAGAATAAAATGAAATAAAAAACTGATACTAACAGTGCTGTTTTGTGATGAAAAGATTCAAATGTATGCAGATTAAACAGATCAAAGTCATTTGTGATCTCATAAAACAATTGGTTAATATTTGAAGTTCACGACTCACGATTATGTCGTTCAGCCGCAGGCCTGAGCCGTCTGAAGTCATCTCTCTGTCATACGCAAGTCCTGATGTATTACAGCCATAACTGTAAGCGGAGGAAAATTTACATGCAGCTGTTGAATTAATAACAATAGAGATCACATAATCACTCAGCATATCATGCAGACTGAGATAAAAAATCATCTCTACACAGACTAGACTCCATGTTCAGACAGCAATGAAGCGTTTAACCCGCAGGGCCTCGCAAAATCTTTCTCTGTCTGTGGAGATCTGCCACACAAAAACACAGGCACACAAGTCAACATACATATATTTAGCTATATATATTTTCAGTTTTGACACTTGGATTGCAAAAGAGAATGGAAAACACATTTACAGCAATGCACTTACAATGGAAGCTGAGTTAAATGGCAGAAAAATAATGCCAGAAACATAATTCAAGAAATATTCTCAGAAAAATCTAAAAATCTAAAAATCTTATGCAATTTGGTTCTCAGGTAAATTTTTTTTTTTTTTTTTTTTTTACCGGAAACAAAACAACAATACTGATAAAGAAATGTATTTATTTATTTATGAGTAAATTTTGGTAATTTGAATAATCAGCAAATCATTCAATTATTTGAGTATGTTAAATGGATTTGAAGCCGAGTTAAATGGCAGAAAAAGAAATGCAATTCCAGAAACATAAACATAATTCAAGATATAT
>NW_015505273.1:2291604-2302314 GCF_001515645.1 Sinocyclocheilus grahami
AATTTAGTTCTCAGATAAATTTAATTTGCTTTTTTTAAATTTAGTTTTATTTTATTTTATTTATTTATTTTTTATTCTTTTACAGTTTTTACAGGAACCAAAACAACAATATCGGAGTAATTTTATTAATCAGTTTTTTAATGTATTTTTACAGGAAACAAAAAAATACTGATAAATAAAATTATGTTTGTTTGTTTGATTGACCGATTTAGCAGTAAATCTTGATAATTATGATTAATAAGCAAATCATTCAATTATCTGATTATGTTTTAAATGGATTTGAGCCCTAATATCCAGTGCATATGCATTCTAATAATCATGTAATAATCATGGTAAGGCATACTGACAGAATAACAGTGAGGGTGCTTGAGTTCAGGGCGCTCTGTAGTGACATTCACCCAACAATAACAGCATACAGACGCGACACACACTTCATGCTTAATTTTAATTAAGCTTTTAATGTCTCTGCTTTAAAAAGCCTGTTTTTCTCCTCCCTGCAACACTCTGAAACGCTGAATAATTAGCCCAGCTCAAAGAGAACAAGGTGGGAGGTGGAGAACTGGTGTAGCACTGGGACCTTCAGCAAATAATGTGGAAAAGGCAGCAGATGAATTATTCAGGATGGTGTTGGATGTGGCCACGGGCTACAGCATCCATCAGACTGCTTAGAGAAAGATGCTCAATTAATGCCTTTAAATATACAGCTCTCTCACACCTCTTCATGAACGACTGTATTAATAATTCCCACGGCTCGGGTGCTGCTGCTTTGAAATACGTTTTTTTTAATGAAAATTACGCCTTTTGAGCTTTATTCTATGCATGTATGTATGTATGTATGTATTTATTTAGTTATTCATTCATTCATTCATTCATTCATTGTGACATAACAATACAGCAAATTTAAACTCAAAATTATTTTAAGGAAAAAAGAAAGAAAGAAAGAACAAATAAAACATTTTAAATATTTTTAGTACCGTAATAAGATTTAGTCTGTGTGTAGAGAATTTAAAAAATAATAATAATCAGCATAAATTAGCACAAAAATAAACATGTTTAATTATCATTAAAGTAACATCACAATAAGTAAACAAAATCATCCAGTACAGACATTATTATTATTATTATTATTATTATTATTATCTTCCAGTATAAAAAAATCCAGCATGGAAAATTATATTTAAATTTTAATCAATGAAATAAAAAAGTAAGTATGCATGCAAATAAATAATAAATACATTTTAGTTAATTAATTCTTCATATTACGGTTATGATACAATACATAACCGTAAATACAATACAATACGGATATGATTTTTTTTATATTATTTTTGCAGTCTACTGAAATTTGGCTAGGCTATAATTATGTGTGAATATGTTCATCCTGAAAATAATGTCGCACTGTTATAAAAAAATTAAATAACTAAAAAAAATAGAAAAATAAAATCAGTGATACTATATATAGCTTGCATTTTCTTCATGCAAAATATAATTCCTTTTTTTTTTATCTTTTGATTTTGGGTTTAAAAATGACCCAGATGGAGCCATTCATGGCAATAATTTATGAGATTTACCCTATTAAAAAAGACTTCTGTGGTTGAACGTCCTCTTGGATTTGAAGTATAACTGCAGAAGGACACTGTGTGAAAATAAATTTGTTCTTAACGTTCCTCTCAGCATGATGCAAGACACTAATACACGAGGCCGCTCGTTTCCAAAGCGGTGTAATATTCAAAGAGATGCACCTCTTTCAGAGTGGCATTATTCCTTTAGAGGGATCGCATGACTAGTCACTCGTCTAACAACAAAAGTTTCATCTAGAGCTTCTTGTAGGTTATTTAAGGTTGTTGTGTCTCATTCTGTCCATGCAAATAGGAAGATCAGAGACGTTCGGCGTAAAAAGATTTGTGGAGCATGCATGAGATAAATGCATGTTTTTTCTGCCTGTTGTAAATCAACTCTTTGATATTTTTGCATAAAATCCAGAAGTGGAACAAAAGTATGAGTGGTCTGTTTTTGTGAAGACTGCAAATGTGCAGCCCGGAGTCCAAAAATCTCAAGGTCGCCACCAAACCACGTGTAAGCGGAAACGGTCTGGCTTCTAATCCAAATAGAAGTAACTGAAGACGTAATCTACAACTCGTCCTTCCAAAGTGCTTTAATCTCCATAATCGGACATATTCAGAACTGCTTTCTCTGTGAAAGTGTAAAGTTAGGATGAACCACCACCAAAAGAACAATTACACCCTAAAAAAGCCGCAGAGTTTCTCCACTAATGATGTTCACAATTATTTTTAATTATCACAATGTTGTAATTGAAAGGCGATCTGAAGGCCGCTGACAGTTCCTTTGGAAAGTGCGGACAGAGCGACGTTTATTCTCACTCTCAGCGTTAATTAGTCTTCATGCACTTTTCTACAACCCGCTTTCAGCTGAACTAACACAGATGGGTCTGACCCGCAGCTTTGCGTCTATCTGACAAGGTTTGACGTCGCTCTAATGGCTCACGCTCGTGCTCTTTTACCAAATGCGTTAGCATTGCCTAATTTTTTTATCTTATAACTCATAAGACTTCTTTATGAAAGGTTGGACGGATTATGAGACGAGTCGAGCGATGCTGCCTTTAAAATTAAAACCGATCTCTTGTCGATACGGTGAGATTTATGCAAATGTTCTGAGCACAAACGAGCTGAGCAAGCCTGAGCCAATTTGCCTGCTTAAAAGTTCTGCTGACACGTGGAAGAACGGTCTACTTTCACAGGAGGAAAACTTTGAAAGGACTGTCCTCGACTATCATGCATGTCAAGATCTGATGGAAGGCACTAATGCATTAAAGCAGTAGTTAATCCCCCCAAAATTATAATTCTCTCATTACTTACTATGTCGTTCCAAACCTGCACGCTCTTATTTTTCTTTTGTGAGCACAAAAAAAGAGAGAGAATTTTTGAAGAGACAAGCAAGCGATCCCTTCTATCAAGCTCCAGAAAGGCAATATCACACAGTGCAGTGTTTGTGCCTGATAAATATAAAAAGAGACACCATGTTATGATTCATAAAAGCCATAAACTTTTGCATTGCAGACATGCACTTATACACTTCCCATTTATGGAAATCATGACTGAAATAAGTAAGAAAGCAAAAGCAGTCAGTCCTAAAAATGTCTGGCTGTCAGTTGAGTGAGTCCGTTAGAATATCCCGACTCTAAACTCTAGACTCAACTCTCTAAATAAACCTCTCTAAATTAATGCAATTGCATTGGCTATATATTACTTACAATGACAGTGCCCATCTCAACAGATTCAACGGCAAAGAAGTAGTTCCTAATTTAACTAAATGTTTTGGGTAACATGGCGATAGTTTAGGGTTTTATTGTATATTTTAATTAATTAAATATTTATTTATTTTAGTAGTACTGGAAGTATTAAAGGTATTTTACTCAGAGATAAATACATAATTAAGGTGCAGAAAACAAGGCATTTAGCTTTAATTAACAAAAAAGAAAATAAATGAATTGCTATAGAAAATTCAATTTGTACAGGATTCAATTTCTCAAAGCATAAATATATACATAAATATTATTTTAAAAAGCGCGTAACTTGCTGGTTTTTATTTCCTCCTAAAACACCAAAAGTGTACAAACTGGACAAGATTAAAAATAAAGCATTCAAGGACAACTAGTACAAATAGCTGTCATATAATTTAAGGTATTTCTAGCTTTGTTAGTTGAGTTTAGTGAAAATTCCTGCATAAATGTCTGTTTAGTGCTGTCAGCCTAATTGAGATCCTGATTGTGCCAGATTAGCAATGCTCTAATTATAAAAATAAAATCAGTCCACCAAGAAAAGATATGTTCCCCTGAAAAAGCTTTAATAATGTTAGCTACTTTATTCTTAGTATTTTGTAGTGTAGCTACTTTTTCTGAGAAGTGGCTTGTATGTAGCTTAAGTACTGTAAATTATGAATAACTCAACAGTTTCAAGGCATCTTCCCCAACACTGTTTAATATATTTTCCCATGCGAGGTGCACTAAGGCCCCCCGATGCCTCTTTCACAATGATTTTATAGCAGTCTTAAATACACATGCAGGCCATTGCCCATTTTATAGGACTCATTATCGGAGTGTTGGGGAAAATAACTAATTATTTACATTAGGCCTATAGCTTACAGCACGTCAGGGCCAGTCGATTCCAGTGGGCCGATGTTTAATGTGTGCCTTCATTCCAGCATCAGGCTCTCAATTATTCATCTGTTATGGTCTTTCCGTCTGAGGGACCCCATGCATTCTTGATTTGCAAAGGCGATTGGTGAGGATGCAGCTTTACGATGAAATCAGCTTCTGTCGATGAGCCACACAACACACCACTAACAACGACATTCATTCTAGAACCAGAACAGAGGAAGAAAAACAGCTATTGCACACACAGACATTGTCTTTAGGCATCAAAAACTATAGGTATGTAAGCAACTGGTAGGTTTGACTTACCTGTTGCATGTTTAATTCAGAGTAGCATCCAGTTATCATCCAATAAAGATAAGATAAGATAAGATAAGATAAGATAAGATATGCATTTTAGATTTAATTTCATATAAAACTTCTTAACATGTGGCAGTCAAATATTGAGTAAAGAAAGAGATTTTGAATTTCAAGGCCTAGAAAAGTCATGACAGATTAATATGAAAAGTAAGTGAAGTGAATATAGATTTTTATAGCTGCTATAAAAAGGCAATAGTATTTTTTTTTCTCCCCGAATAACAGAGGTCATGGAAATTGATTGGTAAGAAAGTACATATTTCTCCTTGAATTTTATATAAATTTCTTACTTTTTTATACAAATGTGACTCTCTGGGGTAGAAGGCTTACTCCTGTTCCAGAAGTGAGACATCAAAAATACAAAGACCACCTATCGACTTTATTCATGTGAATGTGGAGTTGTTACACACTAAGGACAGTTTTCAGCTATATCTCTTTGTGTAACTGGCGCTCTGATGTCCTTCACCTCTACATTCAGTGTTTTGACTGAAATGGTACGAGAGTTTCAGCTGAAACTCAATGATTGTTCAGATGTGCAGAGCAAAATATCTTAATCTTAAACTGTTCACTGAAAAGTTAAACTCTGACATCTCATAGGTTACTGGTGGAAATTAACTCAACTTTATGCATACTGATTTAACAGAAAAACAAGTTATCCTTTTTTTTTGTTTTGTTTTTGTTCAGTAAACAGAAAATGACCCGTCCCAAACATTACCCTAGTAGTAGGTGATCTAAAACTTTAAGCGCAAAACCACAACCCAGGCTCATTGGAAAAACATGCCTGTGGCAAAAATTTATACAAAATTATATTACGTTGCTTCTTGCATATTTCACAATGCTTTAAAAGTGAAATGTCCAGTGATTGGAGCTAAAAGTGCGTTCAATTTTATCCCAAACAGATGAGCTTGAATCTGCCAACGTTGCTGTTTGTACGTATAGCAGCAGTTTGGAAGTTAAAGTCTGGTGAGTGCAGCTCTATTGCATTCAACAATAACCTAGCTAACAAAAAAACTTCTAAAAACATTTTGCTAATGTTCTCATTTAGTTATGAAAACATTATTTCTATTACTTTGTATATGTTCAAAACATCCAGTTTGTCTAAAAAAGATTTTTAATCTTTACCATAAACCTCCAGCAGGTTTAAGTGCAGCATTTGACACAGTACTGTAGATCAAGATATCCTTTTACAAAGACTTGATCATGTAGATGGGTTTCAGGGACCTGTGCTAAAGTGATTTGCTTCTTATCTTAAGGAGAAAACGTTTTCTGTCAATGTAGGAAAATGTTTCTCATCTTATGCTCAGATCTCTTATGGTGTTCCACAGGGATCGATATTGGGTCCTTTTTTTTTGCTTTATATATACTTCCTCTAGGTCTTATTGTTCAGAGACATAACTTATCTTTGTATGCCAATGACACTCATCTTTATTTTCCTGTTAAAAATAACAGCTGTTTTGTGTCTAATTTGTTTAAATGTCTGCATAAACAGGCATTTTTGTACAGCTAAATAATTATAAAATTGAAAGAATAATTTTTGGCCCATCAGTTTTAACCTCTGGCATTGTCAATCAGCTTATCAGTGATGTTGTGAAAAGTTTCTTTCAGTTAAGATCTATTGTTAGAATCAAGAAGATGCTTTCTAAGAAGGACCTTGAAACTATTATTCATGCATTTATAACATGAAGGTTAGGCTACTGTAATTTGCTCTATCTGGGTTTGTTTAACATTTGTTTTTAAATGTGCTTTATAAATTAACTAAACCAAACTAAACCTGACTGATAGTGTTAACAAAAGCAAATATTAAAAAAACTGTAAAATCGCATTTGCCATTTTATCTTGCTTCTACAAGTCTTTGAACTCTCTAATCATAGCGTTTTTCTTATTTTTTTCACAGGACTCGTACTTGAGCACCTCACATCACAAGTGCAATGCTGTACCGGGTATGCTACCGAGCAACTTTACTATATCAGAAAAACAATAAATGCAGAGCTGGTTATGTGATGTGAACATCAAAATGTATTAGTTTAAATCATACACAATGGTAAAAGTGTTCTGAGGTCATTACATAGTATTGTGCAAGGAACCGCATGAAAATAAGTATTTATTAATCAATTCTTTATTAATAAAGTCTGCCCCGTAATCACAGTTTCTGTAAAAATGAATAAAAAGTTGTGGTAACACTTTATTTGAAGGGGTGTGCATAAGACTGACATGACACCTTCATAATCATGACATGACACATGTCATGAATATGAAGGAGGTTTTATGCATGTTTATGACAACTGTCATTAAGTGTCATTCGCTCAGTTATGTAATTTTTAATGCAAATATGACATCATTTGACCTAACCCTACCCCTACCCTTACTACTAACCATAGCCCATAACAAAGACAAACAATCTCAAACAATGTCATCTTTGCATTAAAAATTACATAACTGAGCGAATGACACTTAATGACAGTTGTCATAAACATGCATAAAAACCCTTCATATCCATGACATGTGTCATGTCTTGATTATGTAGGTGTCATGTCATGATTATGAAGGTGTCATGTCAGTCTTATGCACACCCCTTCAAGTAAAGTGTAACCAAAGTTGTTGGTGTTTTACCACCTCTAGTGGTCATTTCAGCTGGAAACTAAAGTTAATTGTATGTATAGATATGTTTTTGCAAAAATGCAAGGGAAGGCACTTTTTTCCAATGAGTCTAGGTTGCAGTAACTACATAGCCCCCATAGAAAGCATTCCCCTCATTCTCAAATGGTGGGAAGGTTGTGAAAAGGATGGTTTGCTACTTCTACTTTGCTGCAAATATGTGGAATATAGTACCATTTCTGCAAATGCTTTGACCTCCTTGGCCTAGAAACTAATGATGCTGAGATGAACATGGTTTCCTTGGACTGAATAGAAATACAAAAGAAGGTTGCATGCATTCTTCATACTTTAGATCAGAAAACTCACAAATGAGATATACTACTATCTCTCCAGCACCAATGAGAATACAAGGAGAGCTAATGGAAAAGAGCCTAGAGATCTCAAGTGTGTCTCCTCTAGAGCTTCAAAATGACTCAAACTGTGTTCAAACAAGTCTCCGAAAACCAAATCATTTGAGCACCACATATAACTCTATATGACAACGAATTACTCATTTGTGACTATTTTTGTCTTCAAAACAACTGCAGGAGAAACTCCACAAGGTTGATGCTTAAATTAAACGTAATTCAAAACTTCAGTGTAGCTCAGCTTCTGAGCAATAAAATGTTTTACTCTGGATAAACATGGAGCTTTTTACACCCATAAAGCTTTAAAAACCTCACTAACCCGCAGCAGATGGTCTGGCCTGGAAGTTACGCTCCATATGCACTCTTAATCAACCCAGAACTACCAATTTATAGAGCCTGACAATGCATGCGCTCGCCATGTTTACGACGAGCATTAGTTACTGCAACCTTGCACTTGTTCCTGATTGGATAACAGAGCAATCAGAGGACAAAAGTCTATTGTATCGCATCTTCGGAGGCAGGTAGCGACATTCGACTCGACCACTCTAAACGAAAAAGCACAGGCATGTTGTCAGTGGTGCAGAACTAATTTATATTTCATATTGCACTGTAGATGTGAGGGAGAAACAAGCCTAAGGGGGGTTATCAGTGAATAACAAATTCATTTGAGGATGTACCGTATTCGACACACTGATGCAGCTCCTTTTATCAGGCCTGCTGAAACTGATTGGTTAAACTGGCGTGGTGAATATACATCAGGGAGAGGCTGCACTTTCCATGCTAAAGTTCAACCTGCTTGTTTACCTCTCTCCAGAGACCCACGAGGAGGAGAGATTACAGACATGGAGAAAACGAATGAAGGAAATGATCACATGTGTGGATGGCAGGAGAAATACTGGAGCTGTTAAATGGTAAAAGAGTCTCGAGGTGATGCGGCATCATTGCTTCACGAAGAGTGGAGACAAGAGGGTCCTGTGCCAAATGCATTGTGTCACGTTAAAAATAGGGGGTGGAAAATTATATGCATGAGGAGGAATCATAAAGTATCTTGTGTATTGTTTCTATTCAAATATATATAATCTTAATTATATGGAAAAACAAAAGATCAGTTTCTGAAATATAATTAATATTTATTTATAATTATATAATACAAATATATACTTCATACTACAAGTCTGGGGATCTATAATAAGTAAGAGAACAACCACACAAAAAAACATATCGTTGTACAAATTAAATACAAAAATGAGGTCAGTAATATTTTTAATGTTTTGAAAGAGTCTGCATTTATTTGATCAAAAATACATAAATTGTGAAATAGTATTACAATTTAAAATAACTATTTTCTATTTAAATATATTTTAAAATGTAATTTATTCCTGTGATGCAATGCTGAACTTTCAGCAGCTAGGTGCTAGAAATGGCAAAATCACACTGATAAACACTAATCAAATGTAAACCTTGAATTCACTATTAGTCACTTTACATCAAATCTGCCAGATGAAATCATAAGGTATTAAGCATTTTAAAAATGTTTGAATATTAAAATGATTACTTAAATCACAAAATTTGGCAAACAGAATGTGTTAATAAAATGCATAAATTAAAACATAAAACTAACATTATAAAGCACAGTTCACCTTTCCAATCTTAAAATCTGCTTCCAATTTAAATTACATTTTGTATTAATGACCCATCCTTGATATTTAAGGCTGACAGGGCATCAGTTAGATGGTTATGATAGAAAGTGTGAGTGAAAGCAGAGAGATACTATTAACAATAATGTGTAGACGTTTCTTTGTGCACAAATGCAGATGCACGGTCTTTGTTGTTCAACTAATAAGTGCATGATGTCTTTCTGAAGTCTTGGCTGTTTGCCATATTGTACTGAGCATCCATAATAGAAAAGCTGGAAGATAGAATCCTATACTAGCTTGTAGTCCATCCTGAGCCTGCAAAAGACCATTTAACAAGCTAGTTAAGCTGTTTTCTGAAGCATGAAACATAGTCACTCACACCACACACAACATGTGCTCTCAACCTAGTTAGGGTCAAGTTCGAATTTTCAGGACTTACAGAAAACACATTTTAGAGCTGTCCATGGTGGCTGTAGACATGCATAATTTAAGTGATAACGAAATAGCAGAAAAACGTGATAAGGACAAATGGCGAATTCAAGGTCTATTAAGAATTCCTCAGATGTGTTCGGCTGCTATGGATGGGCTTTTAAACTATTGACAAACCGATAATATATACATCGCTGTCATCTTCTGAGAGTAAAAACCTGTAATCTTACAGACTTTGATCTAAAACGCTCACATATTGGCATAGGTGGGAAAATCATGTGCAAAATGAATTTCAAAGATCTGTAAATGCTTTCTGGCATATGAATTGCATGTGCTTCAAGAACAAAAAAGCAATTAAACAAGTTGAAGGTTGTTGCTTTGACTAATCAGCATTCTTTTAATGATATAATTCAAGTTATCATCTAAGCAAAGAATAATTGGTTTTATGCATGTGCAAAACAGCTGTAAAAACAACTTGGTGTTTGATAAGTGTGAAGAGGGATATATTACTGTCTCAGTCCATATATTTGAATTGATATTGAAATCCATGCATGTCTCTTATGGCTCATTTGTAGAACTGAATAATTTCTCGCCTCTAAAGTCCACAGACAGCCGATTCATTGCTTTGATCATAAATCAGCATGAGACACGCAATACACAACTTCATTAGGACACACACACACACACACACACACATAAAGTTAAAGGAAAAAAGTTCACATGAAACTAAAAACTCTCTTATTATTTACTCACCCAACTGATGTCACTCCACATCTGAATGTAAAAGAGACACTTTGCAAAGCTCCTTTCCATATAAACTCAGTTCAAAGGGAGAGCAGGTCTATTTAGTTATGTAAAGGACAAAAACAACATAAAAGTAGAGCACATGACTTCTGAAGTCTTCTGAAGTTACATGATGTGTTTTGTGTGAGAAAATGAAAATATTTAGGTCGACATTCCTGTCTGAAATCTTAGATCTTCTCAAAATACCTCAAAAAATTCTACTACTGTGTTCAACTAAAACAAAATAATATCTCATTTTCAAACAATAATTTTCCCTGATATTGCAGGTAGGTACACACATTAAGTGTGTGTGTGTGTGTGTGTGTGTGTG
>NW_015505273.1:2303265-2305414 GCF_001515645.1 Sinocyclocheilus grahami
GTGTGTGTGTGTGTGTGTGTGTGTGTGTGTGTGTGTGTGTGTGTGTGTGTGTGTGTGTGTGTGTGTGTGTGTGCGCGCATCACAGGAATAAATTAATATTTTGAATTGGCTTTTTATTTTTTTTATTTTTTCAGTTTTAATTACATTTTTATTTTATTTTAAGTACACATTTTGCTGTGTACTTTTGTCATGTTTATTATTATAATTTAATATAACTTTTTATGTTGACATATTTTATATTTCATTTTAGTACTGTTTTTCATTTTTAGTTAACTTTCTGTGGGCTTTTACAATTTTTTTTTTTTGTATATTACTATTTAGGTTTAATTATTTATTTTACTTATTTATAGCTCAATTTTTGTCATTTCTATTTTTATATATATATTACTATTTAGGTTGATTTTTTCTTTTATTTAGTTATAGTAATTTTTAGTAAATCTGTTGTGTGCTTTTATCATTTTTATTTTATTTATTTATTTAATTTTTTGTCATATTACTATTTATGTTTAATTTATGTTTATTTCAGTTTTAGAATTTATTCTCATTTTCCAGTTTATTTTTCAGCATTTTAGTGCTTCACATTAAACTAATTTCAGTTAGTTGCCCAAGCAACATTTCTAATTTCCATTTATCTTTAGTTTTCCATCAAATATCTGTTTTATTTCAGCTTTATTTCAATCAAGAAATTTTTTTTTTATAGTTTTAGTAGTTAACCATGATAACCCTGAAATCAACCTAAGCAGTGTTTAATTGATTTGCCTTTAGATTTGCATAAAAGAAACCCCTGACAGCATCATCTATTGGCCTTTTTCCACCTGTTCTCGTTCACTTCCTCCCATTGTTGCGACCAGAAAATGCAGGATGAGTCAGAGACCAGGACAATTATCTCTGTCACTCCGACGCAATTAGTATTGATAAGAAATATCCATCTAAGGGTGAGCAGCCATTTCCAGCGAGCTGGTGAGTGCATGTGTGTGTGTGTGTGTGTGTGTGTGTGTCTTTTACTGTCCCATCCCAGCCTGTCAAGTCCATCAGGCGCATGTGCTACTGTGATTGGGCCAAATGGAGATGAAAGTGGTGGCAATCACGGCCCATGACATTAAAACCTTTTGTAGATTTCTGTCGGTGGAGAGCTTTTTGACGGCAGGCCTCTCAATGGGGCCTGATTGTTTCTATCAGAGACGCACAGGTGCTTTTGGCCATATACAGCACAAAAACTGAACAGAATTTCATTATGCTGTGTGTAAGTGCTCAGGGTGAGACTATGAAAGATCTCCTGCCACACTGATAATAATTAGTTATCATCGGCTAGAAAGCACATGGCGGCTCTAATGGGTCAGCAGCATGTGTGTATTGTCTCAGGTGAACAAACATATTACATATGCATTAACTGTACATTTAAGAGGTCATTATCATGCAAAATGACATTTTCATTGCTGCTTTGAAATAACAGTGTGTGATTTACAGTAAAGATATTTTTCTCTGCCTTCAGATCTCAAAATTATCTAGTCCAAAAATGCAAGCTGTGTACTAATAGTCCTCAAACATTCTAGTAAATGTCTGTATTAAACTTCAGTCTCAAAGGTGTTTTAAGAAACCAAATGTTAAAAGTTGAAAATCTCACTGACTTAGATTTGTGAAATGCTTACAGTTCAAATCTGTCACCTGTCAACTAAAACAAATTTTTTTTTAATTTTTGTTAAGTATAAAATGTTAATATTAGATGAAAAACTTAAAAAAGAAAAATAGAACTGTCAACTGAAATAAACTGAAGCACTAAAATTACTAACTGGAAATAAATAAAAACTAAAACTGAAACTGTAACTGATTTAAAAATTATTTAAACCTAAATAGTATTTTTTTTAAAGGAGAACTAATAAAAATGACAAAAGCACATGACAAAATTACTTTAAAAATTCACTAAAATTTAAATGAAATCTGAAGCTATAAAAATAAAAAATAACAAAAGCCCACAAAATGTATTAAATATTTTACTAAAATTAAAATTAAAACTGAACATATAAAAAAATCAGAATAAAATGTCAAAAGCACATAACAAGCTAGCTATAAATTATGAAAGAATTACCAAAGCACATAAAATTACTAAAAATTAAACAAATGAAAATTTAAAATCTTACAAAAGTTAATT
>NW_015505273.1:2306041-2318370 GCF_001515645.1 Sinocyclocheilus grahami
CTCTTCCCTTTCTGCACTGTCTCTGCATGGGAGAGAAAAGACAAGAAGGGCGAAAACACACTGTAAAGACTGTTTTATGTTATATCAGGTATGCTGTTTTGTCACTTGTTGTTAAATTAATTCTGTATGAAAGTGTTATACCATTTTCTCTTCCCTTTCTGCACTGTCTCTGCATGGGAGAGAAAAGACAAGAAGGGCGAAAACACACTGTAAAGACTGTTTTATGTTTTATCAGTAAAAGAAGAGTCGAACCGTCAACTGATGTCCGTCTGGTTACTACTCTGAGAAGAAAAACACAACGCAGATTACACCGGTCACATTCACATAGCAAGTGCCAAAAGCTTAACCAAGTTTTGTATCATACCAATGAAGTAAATTATTATTAAAAACCAAAACATGAAATATTTCGGTCAAAAATGACTGAACAGCACCAGAGGGTTAAATGGCCTCAAATCTGCACTGAAAAGAAATTGTAGATGTAGAAATAACTTTCACTCAGAAATTGCTAATAAATTTCACAATCACAAAGAAATGCATTGAGAAAATCCTTTTTACAGTGTACAGACTTGTACTGAAAGCCACAAAACTCAGATTTTGCGTTCAGTGAGTTGTCCTCCCAAACCCGTGTGCTTTGTCTTACTCATCTAAACCTCTATTTCAGCTTTTAAGTTTTGCGGTTGCGTGCGAATGCTCAAGAGCCACAGCAGAGCTGTGAGTGATGCTCTGAAGATCGCCTCTTAATTCCAGGTTTGGTTGAGAGTTTTGACAAGAACAAACCACACAATCTGCATGGATGACAAGGAAGAAGCACATTTCACAGACGCTGCAACCATCCATTTTAGCTGTCCTGCAAAACGCGCAAGAGCCGATGACATCTGAGCGCGTGTCGCAGGCGAACACTAGTTGACGTGCTGGATGGTCAAAGAGGCAGTGGATGGAAGATTGCACTTGAGTTTCACAAGAGTTTTCTCATTGTTTTTTCATGCACTTTGGTGTATCATTCATTCCTTTTAGAGGAGAGACAATATAAAAGTCTAAAACAGAATACAGAAACGGCTACAGAGTTTGCACCAGGCCTCTCTCACTGCAATAAGAACTGAAAAGTGAAATCAGTTGACCGTGGCATTTGGCTCTTTCTTTCTGATGCGCTTCTAAGCGTTAAAGCTTCACCTCTCAGCCTGTTTTGATCATGTCAGATAGCTCTGGCTCTTGACTCTCGGCTTCAGCCCTCTTCTCCGCTGTGCTCAGGTTGAGTTTGCTAGATTAAAATGACTCACTCGTGCATTGTAGTTTATTATGTTCAGATGCATGATGGCTATTATAACTATATGGATAATATACATTAAAATTTTTTTTTTAAATAAGCCTGACCAAGTCTGCATTTATTTGATAAAAAATCCAGTAAAAACAGTAATATTGTGACATATTATTGCAATTTAAAATAACAGTTTTCTATGTGAATATCTGTTCAAATGTAATTTATTCCTGTGATGCAAAGCTGAATTTTCAGCATCATTACTCCAGTCTTCAGAGTCATATGATCCTTCAGAAATCATTCTAACATGCTGATTATTATATATAATTATCATCAATTTTGGTGCTCATTTATTAATAATGGCTTAACTGCTTCTTTTTTTTGGAAACTGATTCTTTGATGAATATAAAGCTCAATAAACAGCATTTATTTGAATCAGAAATGTTTTGCAACATTTAAAATGTCTTACTGTCAAGCAATCTAATGCTTCTTTGTTGAATAAAATCATATATTTATTTTTAATATTTCAAAATATTACCTTTTTTTTTTTTATCAAATAAAGCCTGGGTAAGAAAAAGAGCTTCCTTTAAAAAAGACTCCTTTCAAAAACATTGAAAAATCTTAACTATTCCATACTACTGACCAGTAGTGTGTGTGTGTGTGTTTAATATATATATATATATATATATATATATATATATATATATATACATATATATACCATATATATTATAACCACCTATAACACCCCAGCAACTACCTAGCAACACCTTAGCAATGCCCCGACAACCACAGGCAAACTCCACTCACATTTACTACAGAAAATCAAGTTATTCTGTTTGAGTTGCAGAGTAAACAGTGTGTCTTTCTTCAGGGACTAACAATGTCAGCTACAAAAGAAAAGAAAATCATGAGATGTCATGAAGTGACAAGAGTTGATCCTGACGCCCACTTTAAACAGAGACGATTCCAAGATGAAATGTTTGTCCCTCGACTTCGTTTGAATTTATAATCGGAGCTACACGCAGCGCTTTCCTCTTGAGCAAATGCTCCTTGCAAACATAATCAAATTAACCAGAGTACATTTTCAATCAGATCTTCTCAAGCAGGCCAGATTTGTGAACTTTAAGTAATTCAAACACATCCGTTTGCTCAAATATTTACAGGCTGCCCAGATATTCAGAAAGGATCTTGATTCTAAGAAACAAATTACAGAGAGACGCTGTGAATGAGCATTTCATGAAGGCTTACGTCTCTAATGGAGCCGCTTCAGACAAGAGGAGCTGAAGAAGTCGTTTGTTTTCTGCCTCTCTCTAACCATAAGCCCATTTTCACCTGTCTGGAAATGAACTATAATCTTGCTTGGATTCCCACATGGCCGTAATCTCTCTCTTCCCCAGCGCCACACGGCCTGGACGTGGGAATAGTGCTGTAATCTGTGCTGAATGAGGGAAGTTCGGTGTGTGAAATCTGTGGACGCCTGGAGCCCAACGGAGCCTTTATCAGCCACTACAGGGACCCAACGGGGCCATCAGACATACCTTATCTACACTGAGAGACAGAGAGAGAGACAGAGGCAGATAGAAAGAAAGAAAGAAAGAAAGAAAGAAAGAAAGAAAGAAAGAAAGAAAGAACAAAAAACATAAAATGAAGGATAAATAAATGAAAAAATACAACGTGTAAAAAAATAAATTAAAAAAAAATAACAAATAAAAATAAAATGAAACGAAAATTTATAAAATTAAAATGTATAAAAACAAAACAAAAACGAACAAATTAAAGAATGTTCAAACAAAACAACAAGCAAAAACATAATGAAAAAGGAAGCTTGAATGAATTAGAAATACAAACAAATGTGTAAAACAAAATAATAAAAAAGTAAAAACATGGAAATAAGCAAATAAAAAGTATAAAAACATTAAAATAACAAAAATAACTAAAAAATAATGTTTGAAAGAACAAAAACAACAACAAACAACCAAATGAAAAACAACAAAATTAAGAATACAAGAAAGGACAAAAAAAACAAACAACAGAACAAACAAAAAGAAAGAAAGAGAAAGAAAGAAAGAAAGAAAGAAAGAAAGACAGACAGAAAGAAAGAAAAAAGAACAAATGAATACAAACAAATGTGAGAAAAAACTAACAAAAGAAGGAATAAAAAATAATAAAAAATAAAAAATGAACAAGGATGAAAAAAATTACAAAAGAAAAAAATTAAAGTATGTTTCAAAGAACAAAGAAAGAAAGAAAGAAAGAAAGAAAGAAGCAGTGTTCATAATTAGGTTGAAAAATATGCAAATATATATAAAAAAAAACATTTTTTTACCTAGCGGATTAGCGGATTTTGCCACAATGACCGGAATTAAACCATTATCTTATTGTTACTGTGTGTCCCATAATAAATATATATATATATATATATATATATATATATATATGTGTGTGTGTGTGTAAGAAAGAAAGAAAGAAGCAGTGTTCATAATTAGGTTGAAAAATATGCAAATATATATAAAAAAAAACATTTTTTTACCTAGCGGATATTCTTTTTTTGCCACAATGACCGGAATTAAACCATTATCTTATTGTTACTGTGTGTCCCATAATAAATACATATATATATATATATATATATATATATATATATATATTGTGTGTGTGTGTGTGTGTATGCGTGTACTGGTTTATATATCCTGGTGAGGACTTAAACCTGACTTCACACAGACTCATGAGGACTCGTGTCACGGTGGGGACCTAAATTGTGGTCCCCACGGGTACAAAAGCTTATAAATCACACAGAATTAAGTTTTTTGAAAATCTAAAAATGCACAAAGTCTCCTGTGAGGGGTAGGTTTAGGGGTAGGGTTGGTGTAGGGCAATAGAATATACGGTCTGTACAGTATAACAACCATTACACCTATGGAGAGTCCCCACAAGGATAGCTGACCAGACTGTGTGTGTGTGTGTGTGTAATTGTTGACAGTACAATTTAGTCTGTACATATTTTGTGTACTACTGATGAAAATAATACTCATTTAGTAGAACATGGATGTTAATTTCCTAAACATTAAGGACAGACATGCAACACAACAAGGTGACATGACAATGTAGCACACCACTGTTTGAATGTTTAGCATTCTGCATACTGTTTCACATGTTGTTTCTTTTAAGTTGGTTGCAGCATGTACACAGTATGCAGTAGCTAAGCAAATACTTTTAATATTCACAGCCACAGAAATAATAATATGGTTTACTTACGGGTTAATGGCACAGATATTCGAAGGAAACGCCACCGTAGCCCACATTAGGAATGTAAAACCAGGCTGCATGCTTGCCATTCCTTGGCCAAGCATTGACGTCTACACTGTGCACTTGTGTAGAATCCATTTCCGGCCTTAGTTCTCCAATATTCAGTTGTGCAGTTCAGAACAGAAAGCCACCTGGGTAAGCAGATTCAGAGGAACTATTTTAATAAAGTATTCCAGCTTTCCATCTACTTTCCCCAGCCTCTCTGACCCTCTGCTGTCAATGCCAACCGTGTGCATTTCACAAGGTGAAACAGTTCAATTAAGCTTCTCTTCCCTCTGAAAACGCTTCCTTTTTTTCAATTTAAGGCTGCTGATCAACCACAGACTCCTGAGGAGCACGTCTGAAACTGTATCGATGTTTTACCTGGATGTTCTGAGAAATGTTTTTTCTGGATTCTCTCAGTGTCCGCCGACACTGTGCACGTGCTGTAGTGTTGTGTGACAAATGTCAGCAAGAAACATGCTGGAGCAATTAAAAGTTTTATTTTTGAGTCGTTTGAGGCATTTGGTGTGCAGCAGTCATGGTGGTTACAGGCCTTTTTTAATACAAATCTATTATTGCACCCATCTGAACTCACCTCTACCTGCTGCAGATGACAAAAACTGTTTCTTTCTCATGACTTCATACACATAATGTCCCTCATGTATATCTCTAATTAATAGCAATGCTATTTTTCTAACTTATGTTTTATATATATTTATATATATATATATATATATATAAAACTTATCTATAAAATTTAAAAAATGTATACTGGAAAAAAAATACTTACTAGGAAAATTATTTTTGCAAGACATTATCGGTAGTTACATTTGCCTGGCTCTCCAGCAATCCCCTTCACACCTGTCTCTACCCTATTGATTTAAAACTTCCTGAGACAATTGTATTTGTATTTATTATATGCCTTTAATTATTATCATTATAATTGTCTTATTTATTATAACTATAACTGTATATTTTAATTTTACAATTAAAAATAATAAGCTAAAGAAAATGTAAACGGTGTTTGCAAAACTCGACATGACCATTCTAACGTTGCCAGGGTGTTGCTAAGCTGTTCTGAATGTTTTTAAATGCACTGCTATGTGTTTGAAACCCAAGCATTGATATATGTATTTTTTTATTTTATTCTTTTTCTCTATTTACCATGTCTTTAGAAAGATATTAGCTACATCTGGGTATAATTTAGCAAAAATATTGCAAAATTTGCTTTACAGTACAATTTGGAAAATCATTGCCAAAAATAAAAGCATTTGGGATTGCAAAATGTTGCCATTATTTTTTATATAATAAGTGAAAGTTTTGAATTCACAACAATTAAGCACATAAATGTAATTTCACTATTTGACCATTTAAATCATGTAATATGCACATCAAAACATATTTTACATTTATGCATTTTAACAAGACAGCAATGAAAACAGCTAAAAAACATAATTTTTGTATCACATTTTAGAAAAGTGGTCTCAAACTTATGCAAGTTCAAAAATTCATTGCATGAGAACTTTTTCCTATTACTAGACTTAGAAATGAAATAACATATTATACAACACAATCATAGCAGTTCTGCTGCGTCGCTGAGGGTTAGACACTTGGTACTTCTAAAGAACAAATAAAGAAAGAAGTCATTATTCACCTTGTTTAACACTGCAGCCTTGGGCAGCCTGTAACAGACTCCCTCCAAAACTACCAACGGTCAATATGTCAAAATGGTACTTTACTAGAGAAAAGAATAAAAGAAAAAGAAACATGGTAACTTCATTTAACTGAAAGTTGAAAACTTTGTTTTTTTTAATATTTCAGTACACTTAATTTAATAAACTAAAATAATTGGCCCATCAGAGACATAAAAATACATCAGTTAGATATTTCTTTCATGCAATGTCTCTTAGACATGCTTTTTGTTGCATTCACGTTTATACGACGCATAACCAACTTGCTGCATCACTTACTTTGCATTAGCATTTGCTCTCGACCGCACAGACTCAAGGGAAGCAGCAGTAACTACTACAAAGTGATTTTACACTGGTAAACACGTTTAGCATAAACTCCTGTCTGGTGGCTGTGTGTAGTGCTGCCAGCCATCACACAGCAGAGCTTCAAAGTGCAGCGTCGGGACACGCTGAGAGCCGTGTGTTTACCGTGAGACCCTCCTGATTCCAACAACAATCCGCCGAGACCCCGGCTAGACACAGTTTAGCCTAGCCTGGCCCAGGTTAGAGAAGCATGCCAAATCAAGTCTGTGACAAGAAAAATGTTGAGGGAAATGAATTTTAATGCTTTTACAGACAGAAACATGGGGGAAAAAATACACAGGGTTTGCGTATGCAATAAATTACATCAGTGTTTGCATGATTTTGTGTGAAGTAAATTGGGCCTAACAACTCTCTAATCAATACAAATTTTCTAATATATGTATTTTTTTCTTTAATTTAAATTTATTGTATTACATTAATTGCTGTTATATGTTATTTAAACATGAAAAGATTTTGGTCTATTTATGTTTAGAATAAACTTAATTTAAGATATAATTCATAATTTAAGATATCATTTAAGAATGTTAAACAATGTATTTTGGGAAAAAAAAAATTGGAACATTTTGGAAAACTTTTTTTTTTTTTGCAAGGCATTATTGGTAGTTACTGTATGTCGGCCAATCCCCTTCACACCCATTTCTACCCCCATTATATCAATTTAAACATAAACATCAATAGATTTAGGTCAATTTATGTATAAAATATACATAAATATAACATATAATTCAAGTTCCGTAAATATATCTATCTTAAGTATGTTAATAAACTGGTAAATATAAAATTTATATAAATATAAATAATCCGATTTTTATTTATTTTTTTGCCTGGCTCTCCAGCGATCCCCTTCACACCCAT
Organism: Sinocyclocheilus grahami; assembly: GCF_001515645.1. Lineage (NCBI taxonomy): Eukaryota > Metazoa > Chordata > Actinopteri > Cypriniformes > Cyprinidae > Sinocyclocheilus > Sinocyclocheilus grahami. Next base: position 2,313,497 of record NW_015505273.1, read on the forward strand.
TTTAATTAAAACGTGACAACTCTAAGGTTGCTAGGCTGTTGCTAAGCTATTCTGGGTATTATGCTTTGTGGTTGCTTGACATTTTCTCTAAATAGCAACTCTCAAAATAATAGCTATTTTTATAATATAATAACTATTTTTCTGACATATGTTTTTCTTTAATTAAAATGTATTACATTAATTACTATTATATCTATTTAAACATCAATTTATGTATAAAATATACTTAATTTAAGATATAATTGTTAAAAACATATGCTGGAAAAATACTCAATAAGAAAATAACTTTTGGCAAGGCATTATTGGTAGTTACATTTGCCTGGCTCTCCATCAATCCCCTTCACACCCGCTTCAGCCACGTTGATTTAAAACGTAGCCGGGGCAATTCGAATTTTATTTATTACAACTATGCATTTAATCCTTATTGATATGATGGTCCTACTTATAAATATGGCCACAATATTAAATTATAAACGATAAGCTAAAGAAAAATTTGCCACAATTCCAATGTTGCCAGGGCATTACTAAGTTGTTCTGAGTGTTTTCAAATGCATTGCTGTGTTTTCTCTCTACATAATAACAAAACTATTTTCTAACATAGTGTTTTCTCTTTAATTAAAATTCATTTTATTGCATTTATTATAACAATTTAAAGATAGATTTTGGTCAATTTACATATAAAATATACTTCATTTAAGATATAGTTCCAGTTCCTTACATAGTGTAAACATATCTATTTTAAGGATGTTAAAAATGTATACTGTAAAGAAATACTAGTAATTTTTTGCAAGTAATTATTGGTTTAAGTTTGCCTAGCCCTCCAGCGATCTCCTTCACAACCGATTCTGTCCCATTCATCTAAAGCTGTCGAATAACCAATATTCAATGGCGTGCCCTCTCTGAACAGCAGGAGTTTTGTTCTGATCTTACTACAAATACAGAGGCTGCACTGCCTGGCCTTGGGATGAGCAGGCAGAGCAAGCGGAGGCGGCGTTCAGCATGGAAAGAGCTCATACTGTCTTAATAAAGCTGTGGCTTTAAAGCTGGACCTTGCTGAACGTGCTGGTCCTCAGCAGCACTAGAAACTCCACAGACACTTGGCCTTTCCTTTCCGTTTTCAAAGTAAGCAAAAAGAATTTGGCTGCTCTTTAACCCGCGAGCGATTCAGGCCCATTACGGGTCCCGTCGCACAATCAGCGTCAGAATGACACCGATGGAATTGCTCACATTGTGAGTGTCAAAGAAATCAACTGATGTTGCATTCATGTCCGTCTTTAAAAAATCTCTTCTTCATTGTGGCTTTCATGACCGCTATCAAAGAAAGAAAGAAACCCTCTGATCTAACATTCACTGTATATTAAAAGAATAGTCGTATGTATATATTAAATGTATAAAATGCATTAATGTATTAAATAAGCAACCCCATAAAAATGATAATAGTTTTAAGACTTTTACTCCATAGCTTTAGAAGTCATCTATATGTAAAATTCCATAACATAATTGTTTAGCAGATATTATCATTAAAAATTAAAAGTCTTTCTCTACTGGAGGAAGCAAATCAACAATATTTACAACTCCATATGTACTGAAAGAGAACATTTCTTTAAATAAGAAAAAAAAAATCTATATAAAAAAAAAATTAACATGCTACACCTGCACAAGCACACAATTCTAAAAGAGCAAAAAGCATCTTTCTTCACGGACGACCATTAAAAAGTAGCTGAGCATTGTGACGAATAAATATTGCAAAACATTCATTATATTATATTACGTTTTACCAGTGACTGATTTTTTAATTTTACTTAAAAGTGAAATGGATTGATTTTCCCGGACTAGATCAAATAAAATAATTTTTCAATAAAAATTATAAGCAACATGCTACACCTACACAATCCCACAATTCTGAGGGCAAAAAGAACTTCTTCACTGACAAACATTTAAAAACAAATTAAACATAAAACTCTTTCTAGGTGTATTGCTTCTTAGTGGTATGCAACTGCCCTTGACTGTATTTTGTAATTAAGAGGCAACCCAAAAAAATCTGTTTTGTTAACAGCTATTATCTCATTCCAAATAAAGTGTCTATGATTTGAAGGAAAGCACAAAACTGCTTTCTACTGATGTTGAAAACACCCTTCACAACAGTTTGAGCTGCACATCATATGCAGAAGTCTTGAGCGTCTACAGCAGTCGCTCCACGCCGACTGGAGGAAGGCTTCTTACCTGAAGAGACTGATGGGAATTGAAAACAAACAGCAAACACCTGCAGTACAGTGTCATTTTTCAGCGGTGTTTAAAAGCCTTCGTCTGTCGAAGCAGATTCTGTCACCCGGGATGAAACCGGCTCTGCAGAAGAACACGAGAGAGGCGGTTTGACGCCAGAGAAGACGACAAGTGCTCAGGAGACAAATGTTTCAGTTTGCCGTGATCGGGTAAGCAAAAAGAATTTGGCTGCTCTTTAACCCGCGAGCGATTCAGGCCCATTACGGGTCCAGTCGCACAATCAGCGTCAGAATGACACCGATGGAATTGCTCACATTGTGAGTGTCAAAGAAATCAACTGATGTTGCATTCATGTCCGTCTTTAAAAAATGTCTTCTTCATTGTGGCTTTCATGACCGCTATCAAAGAAAGAAAGAAACCCTCTGATCTAACATTTACTGTATATTAAAAGAATAGTCGTATGTATATATTAAATGTATAAAATGCATTAATGTATTAAATAAGCAACCCCATAAAAATTATAATAGTTTTAAGACTTTTACTCCATAACTTTAGAAGTCATCTATATGTAAAATTCCATAACATAATTGTTTAGCAGATATTATCATTAAAAATTAAAAGTCTTTCTCTACTGGAGGAAAACAAACCAACAATATTTACAACTCCATATGTACTGAAAGAGAACATTTCTTTAAATAAGGAAAAAAAAATCTATATTAAAAAAAATTTAACATTCTACACCTGCACAAGCACACAATTCTAAAACAGCATCTTTCTTCACGGATGACCATTACAAAGTAGCTGAGCATTGTGACGAAATCAATATTGCAAAACATTCATTACGTTTTACCAGTGACTGATTTTTTAATTTTACTTAAAAGTGAAATGGATTGATTTTCCCGGACTAGATCAAATAAAATAATTGTTCAATAAAAATTATAAGCAACATGCTACACCTACACAATCCCACAATTCTGAGGGCAAAAATAACTTCTTCACTGACAACCATTTAAAAACAAATTAAAAATAAAACTCTTTCTAGGTGTATTGCTTCTTAGTGGTATGCAACTGCCCTTGACTGTTTTGTAATTAAGAGGCAACCCAAAATAAATCTGTTTTGCTAACAGCTATTATCTCATTCCAAATAAAGTGTCTATGATTTGAAGGAAAGCACAAAACTGCTTTCTATTGATGTTGAAAACACCCTTCACAACAGTTTGAGCTGCACATCATATGCAGAAGTCTTGAGCGTCTACAGCAGTCGCTCCACGCCGACTGGAGGAAGGCTTCTTACCTGAAGAGACTGATGGGAATTGAAAACAAACAGCAAACACCTGCAGTGCAGTGTCATTTTTCAGCGGTGTTTAAAAGCCTTCGTCTGTCGAAAGACCCGGGATGAAACCGGCTCTGCAGAAGAACACGAGAGAGGCGGTTTGACGCCAGAGAAGACGACAAGTGCTCAGGAGACAAATGTTTCAGTTTGCCGTGATCAGAGGTAAAACAAGCTTCATCTTTGTGTTGGCTGAAGCATCTCTTGTACCGTCTCCACGGGGATTAATTGGATCTGCCATCCAATAAAAGCGGAAAGAAAACCAGAGAAAATAAATTACTATGATTTCCAGCCTCCTGTCCTCATTTGTCTTATTTCAGTTTGAGAGTCAGACTTAAAACAAGGCCTGTCCTTCCTCTCGCTCATCCTCTTACCTCAGGCTTTACCCTCCACACGACCTCGACTGCTGCAGACAAACAAACAAGCATTAAAGGTCACTGTACATTTAGTTATTAATTGTAGTTTTAGATTTGAAAACAACTTGGATCCTGTTTACCTTAAAGCCTCGGTTCTCAGAAATGGATTGCAGGTCTGTTTTGATGGAACGCATGCAACAGAGAAAAAAAAGCATGATAATAATTTAAAAAAAACTTCATTGTGCATAGGCAGAAAAGCCAAATAAATGTGCTTATAGCAATAAATGAAACTCAGGATTTGGCAAAATTGTGTATGTGGAACACCTTATATTATTATTGAAACATAACTGTATAAAACACAATATTCTAATATTAAAGGGGTCATATGATGCGATTTCAAGTTTTCCTTTCTCTTTGGAGCGTTACAAGCTGATTGTGCATAGATAAGATCCCTGAAGTCTCAAAACCAAAGAGATGTTCTTTATCAAAGTTAAGACTCTGCCACGCCCCCCTAAAACGGCTCGTTCTAACACGCCCCCACATATCTACCTCACTATGTGGAAATATTTGCATAATGCACAAGCATTAAAGTTCACTGTACATTTAGTTATTAATTGTAGTTTTAGATTTGAAAACAACTTGGATCCTGTTTACCTTAAAGCCTCGGTTCTCAGAAATGGATTGCAGGTCTGTTTTGATGGAACGCATGCAACAGAGAAAAAAAAGCATGATAATAATTTAAAAAAAACTTCATTGTGCATAGGCAGAAAAGCCAAATAAGTGTGCTTATAGCAAAAACGAAACTCAGGATTTGGCTAAATTGTGTATGTGGAACACCTTATATTATTATTAAAACATAACTGTATAAAACACAATATTCTAATATTAAAAGGGTCATATGATGCGATTTCAAGTTTTCCTTTCTCTTTGGAGTGTTACAAGCTGTTCGTGAATAGATAAGATCC
>NW_015505273.1:2318908-2368240 GCF_001515645.1 Sinocyclocheilus grahami
CACAGTGGAGTCAGCTGTCTGAACCGTGGCTTGTGTACTGCAAACACATACCAGCTTCATCACTGTGTCTGTCACGCGACTCTGTTCCCCTTTCAGGCTTGAACTGATGGTAAAACTAATGACATTATTTACTGTCTTTACATTTATTTTGAAAGATGAAGCTGGCGATTATGGTAAGGGGCGTTACATTTCCGATGAGAGCTTGTGGTGTTCGGCCAATCACAATGCACTGGGTCAGCTGGCCAATCAGAGCAGACTGCGCTTGTCGGAAGGAGGGGCTTTGTAGAAAACGAAGCATTTGAGAGAGGCGGGGCATAGAGGACCTACAATAATGTACAGTATTTGAAAAATAATGTGTTTTTTGAACATTAAAGCATGTCAACATAGTCTGTTACACCAAATACACAAAATAATGATCTTTAAAAAAGCATCATATGACCCCTTTAAATAAAACTATATTAAATGTAATATTAATTTATTTAAAAGTATTTTAATTTATATTGTTACACCGTTAAGAAATATATAATTTATATATTATAAACTATATAATTTAACAGAAGTATAACAGCGGTTATTTTTAATATCCCCTCTACTTACAATTATCCACATTATTTTGATTGGATATTACATATAAAAAATTACCATTTTATTTTCAACAAGATCACTATATGTGATATATATATGAGTGAAAACCCAAGTGCAGTTTAATAACAAACATGAACAGATGCAAAATAAACTGAAACTTGGCAAACTCGCCAACAGTGGTCGGCTACATATACAAAGCGACTAATGATGAACAAGGAACACCTGGAATAATCAAGACAATAAACCAATGGAAACACAGGACTCAAACCAACCAATCAGAACAAGACACTTAGAACAAAGGAACCAATAGTAGGTTTGCATGAGGGCAAGGGAAACACACGACAAACATTAAATATGACAAGAACATAGAACATGAAAGACATGAAAACTTCAACAAGAAACAAAACCCAGCAACCAAAAACAGACATGACAGTTGCCAAGGCAACATTTATCATTTTCAATTAGTTGATGTACTAAAATAACTTAAACTTTATATATATACAGTGGGGGAAAAAAAGTATTTAGTCAGCCACCAATTGTGCAAGTTCTCCCACTTAAAAAGATGAGAGAGGCCTGTAATTTTCATCATAGGTATACCTCAACTATGAGAGACAAAATGAGAAAAAAAATCCAGAAAATCACATTGTAGGATTTTTAAAGAATTTATTTGCAAATTATGGTGGAAAATAAGTATTTGGTCAATAACAAAATTTCATCTCAATACTTTGTTATATACACTTTGTTGGCAATGACAGAGGTCAAACATTTTCTGTAAAACCCAAAACAGACACAAAATAAACTGAAACTTGGCAAACTCGCCAACAGTGGTCGGCTACATTTACAAAGCGACTAATGACGAACAAGGAACACCTGGAATAATCAAGACAATAAACCAATGGAAACACAGAACTCAAACCAACCAATCAGAACAAGACACTTAGAACAAAGGAACCAGTAGTAGGTTCGCATGAGGGCAAGGGAAACACACGACAAACATTAAACACGACAAGAACATAGAAAATGAAAGACATGAAAACTTCAACAAGAAACAAAACCCAGCAACCAAAAACAGACATGACAGTTGCCAAGGCAACATTTATCATTTTTAATTAGTTGATGTACTAAAATATCTTAAACTGAAATTGTATATATATATATATATTACCAAAGAAACCAATTGCATCTTATGCTTTATTTTGTTAAAAACAAATGAAAATGCATGAATGTTCTTAACTTGATCTGATTGTACTGCATGCTTTAAAAGCAGAAACGCAGTGAGCTTTGATAATGTCTACATTGTTCTTTAAGGGATTTCATCTTTAGGTACATGAACGTTTGGTCATCCCTTAAGGATTTTCACAGTCACTCATTAATGCATTCATCTCTATGAAGAGAAGCTTCAAGCTACAGCATCTTTATTATTTTTTTTTTAATGCAATAATGAATATCTGATGAGACTGAAAGTCTGAAGAGGGGAAGTAAGAAGTAAAATCTACAGATCAAAAAAGATGACGTGATTGAAAAAACGTTTCCCAGACGGATTCATGTGGCCTTCATATATCAAAAAGGACAAAAAATTGAAATCTGTCAGTTTTAATAAAAAAAAATAAATCCCTGGGATATAAAAGTGTCTGAAGTTGAAGAAACACCCAATTTGCGAACAAGTGAAAATATGTCTCCATTAAGATATGCCAGGCACAAAGCCTTTTAATGCTGCACTTCTTCAAAAGATCAGTTGTCTGCTTTTGCAAATTCTTACCAGCGAATCCATCTTTGCTCCTGGATAACGGAGTGACATCAAACGGATGGCTGAATGAGACATCAAAGTTGGCTTCATCTTCCTCTGGTCCTCTATGCCGCATCCAGAGCCACAAGTCAGTTTTCCACAAGGGTTTCACCTCACCATCTGCTACCTGCGCATGGATCGAGGAACACGGCGAACGTTCAGCCTTTGAAATTATATTCAATTATCTCTTCTTTGAGTATTTCATTCGGGTTTCACAGTCTAGTTACAAACTCCAGATATGTGTCAGACAATGAGATTGCAAATGAGAAGAACAGAGACGAGTGTTTTTTAAATGAAATGCAAATAGAGAGATATCTCAGATAGACTGACTGTCAAAGTGTGAGGAGGTTAAACATTTCAGAGAGGTCCGAGCCGCTCTCTGCATGACTGAAAGAGAAATTTACACATATATCATGCATCATACATTATATATTATAAACATATCTGCCTTAAAAAGAGCATGAAAGAAGCTACAGCTGGATGAGCTTCAAACATAACATTTATGTATATATATCATCCACAAATTTAAGCAACATAAACATTTTTGTATCTATACACTTGCTAAAAAGTCTCATTTGAATCCGCATTATATCTCAATAAATATTGCTATTTTTTTAAGCAGTGTTATTCTTTTAGTTACGTGGCCTGTTTATGTTTTCAAGCCAGTTTGCGCTACACATTTTACTAGATATTTCAATTTTACTAGCAATTTACTAGATACCACAATCATGATATAAACTTAATAAATAATAAAGGGAAAACAATATAATACTGTAAAACATTCAGTATTTGATTTCTGTCACTGTTTGGACACTGTTGCATTGGTCGAGCTGATTTTTGTGTGCATTTACAAGCATATGTGTGAATAATTATTGATGTAAACAAAGTTTTATTTGAATTCCCATTATCTCTAGATATAGCATCTCAATGAATATTGCTCATTGCTATTTTGCAGTGTTATTTTTCATATAGTTTTGCGGCCTGTCCATTTTTTCCAAGTCAATGTTTATCTACTACTGTACAAGAAAATGTATTGCACTGAAATAACTAATGCATTAAATAATGTAATGCACTAAACATGTATGCAAAGCAATCTACTGAGACAAAAAAAGCATAAAATACAGGAACAGTTCACTAAATACCTGACAAACTTCAACAAAAAAATTTTAAAAATAGGATGGCTGAATGAGACATCAAAGTTGGCTTCATCTTCCTCTGGTCCTCTATGCCGCATCCAGAGCCACAAGTCAGTGGATCAGGGTTTCACCTCACCATCTGCTACCTGCGCATGGATCGAGGAACACGGCGAACGTTCAGCCTTTGAAATTATATTCAATTATCTCTTCTTTGAGTATTTCACTCGGGTTTCACAGTCTAGTTACAAACTCCAGATATGTGTCAGACAATGAGATTGCAAATGAGAAGAACAGAGACGAGTGTTTTTTAAATGAAATGCAAATAGAGAGATATCTCAGATAGACTGACTGTCAAAGTGTGAGGAGGTTAAACATTTCAGAGAGGTACGAGCCGCTCTCTGCATGACTGAAAGAGAAATTTACACATATATCATGCATCATACATTATATATTATAAACATATCTGCCTTAAAAAGAGCATGAAAGAAGCTACAGCTGGATGAGCTTCAAACATAACATTTATGTATATATATCATCCACAAATTTAAGCAACATAAACATTTTTGTATCTATACACTTGCTAAAAAGTCTCATTTGAATCCGCATTATATCTCAATAAATATTGCTATTTTTTTAAGCAGTGTTATTCTTTTAGTTACGTGGCCTGTTTATGTTTTCAAGCCAGTTTGCGCTACACATTTTACTAGATATTTCAATTTTACTAGCAATTTACTAGATACCACAATCATGACATAAACTTAATAAATAATAAAGGGAAAACAATATAATACTGTAAAAGGGCATGAAAGAAGCTACAGCTGGATGAGCTTCAAACATAACATTTATGTATATATATCATCCACAAATTTAAGCAACATAAACATTTTTGTATCTATACACTTGCTAAAAAGTCTAATTTGAATCCGCATTATATCTCAATAAATATTGCTATTTTTTTAAGCAGTGTTATTCTTTTAGTTGCGTGGCCTGTTTATGTTTTCAAGCCAGTTTGCGCTACACATTTTACTAGATATTTCAATTTTACTAGCAATTTACTAGATACCACAATCATGATATAAACTTAATAAATAATAAAGGGAAAACAATATAATACTGTAAAACATTCAGTATTTGATTTCTGTCACTGTTTGGACACTGTTGCATTGGTCGAGCTGATTTTTGTGTGCATTTACAAGCATATGTGTGAATAATTATTGATGTAAACAAAGTTTTATTTGAATTCCCATTATCTCTAGATATAGCATCTCAATGAATATTGCTCATTGCTATTTTGCAGTGTTATTTTTCATATAGTTTTGCGGCCTGTCCATTTTTTCCAAGTCAATGTTTATCTACTACTGTACAAGAAAATGTATTGCACTGAAATAACTAATGCATTAAATAATGTAATGCACTAAACATGTATGCAAAGCAATCTACTGAGACAAAAAAAGCATAAAATACAGGAACAGTTCACTAAATACCTGACAAACTTCAACAAAAAAATTTTAAAAATACAACAATTTAATATGGCACAAAATTCAGTATTTTATTTCTCTTTGGACACTCTTGTATTGGTCAAGCTGATTTCTGTGCACATTTAAAGGCATGTGCATCATTGTTTATTGACATTGTTTTTAAACCATTAGAGTAGTTTGAAATGTGATTTTTATGTATTTATTTATTTTTCATTTACAAAACAGTACTTGCTGGTGGTATCAGATGTATTTTGATATATACTTTACCAGTCAATATGGAATATGATGTTTTTGAAAGAATACTTTTATGTTCACCGAGGCTGAAATTATTTGCTCAATAATACAGAAAAACAGCAATATTTTAAAAATATTTTACATTTCAATAAAACTGTTTTTTATTGTAATATATGTTAAAATGTAATGTATTTACTCTGATGCAAATCATTTCTCCAGTCTTCCGTGTCACATGATCCTTCAGAAATGCTGATTTGCTGCTCAATTATTATTTATGTTCAATTACTAATAATAGTGCTTATTATTATCAATGTTTAAAATAAAAAATAAAATAAAATAAATCCTAATACTTCCAAACTTTTGAGTATACTACTGTACTTTTCTGTACAAACAGCAATTAAAATTAAATAATGGACTAGATAAACTGAAATACATAAAAGTAATTAACTCTTTTGTTTATGTGGACACATCTCTCAAATGCCTTCTTTTGATAATATTTGTTTTGACTATTAAAAAATACTTTGAAAATGAATAATTTCCATTTAGTTCCAAGGCTATGTCGCAGAATGACAAAAGAAAGCGTGTCTGTCAAGCAGAAGTGAATGCTAGCCTGCGCAGTGTTGGTCATTTTACTCAAGGTCTCGAACTACTGTAGAGCTTCGTCTCGGTGTGTGAAGGTCACATTTCCTGCTCTAATCTTGGAGGAAGGACCCGCTTTGTGCTCCCTTCAACAAACCAATCCCGTTACAGGCCTCCACACCCTCCCAGCAATTTACCTCTGATTAAGCAATTCATCTGCAAGAGCGTTTGTGAGACATGCTTCCCCCAGCGTAGCCGCTCTGTGTGCCCGGCTAAGTCCTGTTGCTTTGAATGCGTCTCCAGAGGGGAATTATCTAGGAGCAGAGAGCCTATGCAGGGAGAAAGGCCAGATTTAGCCAGCTTATCTTTTCTCCCCTCCCCGATCCTGATGGGGCCGAAAAGGAGGAAGCCTTCGAAAGCCCTCTAGAAAACGCAGGACGGTTAAACCCAAGTCCCAATCAATTTACCACCTTTGCTGGACAGAGAGCGTGGAGAGCAGAACGGCTTTCCCGAGGAGAAACTACACCTTTCCCAATCCGTTGGTGCAGGTGCTCTGGATTTCAGGTGGTTTGAGGTGCTTCTCCGTTCCAAAACCTAGCGAGCTGACTACATGGGCAGCTTTAAAGAGGTCATTTGCACAAAAATGAAATTATTCATGTCATTCCAAAATTGTACTTTCTTGGACTTCTTTGTGTTTTGTCCATTCAATAAAAACTGTCAAGTCAAGGTCATGGACAAAAATAGATCAAATATAACAATTTTCCTTTTTGGGTGAATTATCTTTGTAAGGCATTGTCAATGCACATGTTGTTAAAAAAGTGGCAAACTATACCAGTCAAAAGTTTGGAGTAATTAAAGGGGTCATAGGATGCCCATTTTCCACAAGTTGATATGATTCTTTAGGGTCTTAATGAAAAGTCTGCAACATAGTTTGGTTAAAATTTCTCAATGGTAGTGTAAAAAACACCTTTTTTTACCCTGTCAAAAACAGCTCTTTTCTGAGCATGCAGTTTTGTAGCATTTTCCTTTAAATGTTAATGAGCTCTGCTGACCATTCTTGTCTACATCTGCTCCAGCAGTGAAACACTGGCGGACTGATGACAGCTCACTCAGGGGCGGAGCTAAGGTAAGACACCAGTCCAGTCTGTGCTGAAACGCTACTGTCAATCAAACTATCGTGGGAGGGGCCTGTCTGTGTGACGTCACACAGACAGGCATCTGAGACCGGCTCGATTTGAGAAAGGTGAAAACGTTTAACCAGATTAAAAAAAAAAACACTGGGTGGATTTGTATCATTATAGGGTGGTTGTGTGTACACACTGCCAACACACATTTCAGTTCAAACTACTTGTAAAAGTGCATGTAGCGTTATATGACCCCTTATTTTAGATTTTTTTTAATGTTTTTGAAAGAAGTGTCTTCTGCTCAGCAAGGCTGCATTTATTTGATAGAAATGCTGTAAAAACTTTTTAAAAATGTAAATATTATTACAATTTAAACTAGCTGTTTTCTATGTGAATATCTGTTAAAATGTAATTTACAGTGGGGCAAAAAAGTATTTAGTCAGCCACCAATTGGAGGCTTCTTTCAAATATATTTTAAAAATCTTAAATTATTCCAAACGTTTGACCAGCACTGTATTTTGGGACATTTTTATTTTATTTTTTTACTGCCGTACAAGGTAACTTAGTGCCCTAAGTAGGCAGCAGACAGCATGGCAACTCACTAGGGTTTGGAGCCGATGTGTGGAGGTTTTGTTCAATGTTTTAGTGCTTGAGAAAGTTGAAGAATTCTTAAGAATTTTCAAAGAACTTTGTTCTGCATGTCTTTGTACATTACTTTTAAGAAATAATAGTTGCATTTGGCTTATTGAATCATCATTTAAAAGGATCGAAAGACATTCAGCCTTCAGAAGCCATGAATTCCTAAATGTGCTACGAGTAATATTTTCCCCTTTATGGGCTCATATCACAATTTCTTTGATCTTTTGAGATAAAACGGCTCATTATATTATGAAAACACATTGTGCTGGAACTTCTAGAACTCTGAACATTCTCCAAAGTGACCGGTGAATAAAAATAAGACGCAAAACCAGGTTAGTCTAGATGCAATTTAAGTTTTATGTCTCTGTCTCAAAGTTCCTGTTATTTTAAGTGAAAATAATGGCTTCTGTCCATGTTTTCAGGCCAAGCTATACTTTTCTGGCTTTTTATGACATTTTTGGCCAAAATTGTCAGTCCATTTACATGCACATATATAAATACACACACACATATATATGCATACACACACATATATGCATACATACACACACACACACATATATATATATATATATATATATATATATATATACATAAACAATATCGGCTGACCAGCGATTTGTAGTGCAAAATAATAAAATAATCAACCCAAGTGGCATTTTTACAGAAAGCCTGCACAGCACACTTTTCAAGCAAAGAGTTTCAAAAACAAATTCCTGCAAGCATTTCAAACAAGTGGAAGAGAGAAGTACTAGTTGTTAACAGGCGTGGAAGTGTCTCCCTGCGAGACTGTAGCATGAAGCAGCTGCTCCGCTGCCAACATCAATCATTAGGAGACACCACAGGGACGATGCACTGAACACACCAGATACTTGTTCGCCATGAAAAAAAGATGTTCAAAGCTTCTTTGCAATAAACACATACACACAAAAACTGAGCTCTTACTCGGCCCATAAAACAAAATGTTTTTTTCTCTTCAAAATATATTTTAAATGTATAGTAAATGTGTATTTTTGTTAAATAATAAATTAATAAAATTATGTTTTGTTTTGTATGGAAACAAGCACATTTCAAAATTATTTAATTACACACAAAAAATTAAAAATCAGGCTTTAATGTGTTAAAGTAAGAAGCTAAATGTATATTTTCAATTCTCGGTAAAAAAAAAATACATTGAACAATATTTAAAATATTTTCCAAATATATCTAAAATATTTTTTTTAAATGTATAAAATATATTCAAAATACATGCATTTAAATTTACCTTTTAAATATACAGATTAGCAATATGTTTCTCCAATATATCTTTTGCTATTTTTGGTGGAGGGGCACTTATTTTTGCCATAGTGGACAAATTTCTGTGCTGCAAACAAAATGGTGAAAAAAGCAAGTATTTTATATTACCGCAAAATAAATAAATAAAATACAATGAACAATATTTCAAATATTGTCCAAATATATCTCAAATATATTCTAAAAATGTATCAAATATAAATATATTAATTTAAATATATCTTCTTATATACGCTTCTTATATTTCTTTCTCTATTTTTGGTGGGGGGGGAAAAAACATTTATTTTTGCCATAGTGGATGTTTAAATTTCTGTTTTGCAAATGTTTTCTGAATCTCCCAAAGCACAAAGCTGCAAAGGTCTGTCTTTACGCTTGCGTGTGAGAAAGTGAGAGCGTGCATGTGTATTTGTGTTTATATAAATCGCTGACATGTTGTGATCAATGGTTAGTTGTGAGGGAACAGACAGCAGTCTAAACTACACCATTTGTAATGCATTTCACAGCATATAAACAGCAGAATACATGTAGTGTTATGTGTTTTCAGAGATATTGGGTACAAGTTATTGTTCAGGGAGTTGTACAGCTTTGGCTTTGATTCAATATTTAGAAATGTTTCCCGTAAAGATCAACTGTATTTTTATCAAGACCAGTTCAAATAAAGGCACCAATCCCTTCAGTGCACAACTCAGTGAAACATGGAAATTAGATATGCAATGAACAAAAATTATACAGTGTTTACACTAGATCTTTAAAAAAATGTTTAAGTGAATATGAGTGGTGCTTACTCATGGAAATCTCGTCACATGATGCTGGATGGTTTCTTATGATCTTGCATGAAAAGAGTCCTGGACCTCTTGTGAGACCGGTTTTATTAAGAGAAATCTTTATTGTTAACAAAAGCAGTAGTATGAAACACATGTCAAGTCAAAGTGAATAAAAATTTGTAATTATGACAAAATTTGTAATTATCAAAATTCTGACATACTAATTGATAATTATTAAATAAAAAATAAAAGTCAGTATTGTGAGGAAAAAGTACAAATTATGAGATGAAAAGTTGCAATTATGAGATTAAAAAAAATCAAAAATATGAAATCTGTCATAATTATGAGATTGTTAAAATCGTGATATAAAAGGTTGAAATTATGAGATAAAAGCTGAAATTATTAAATACTCTCATAATTATGAGTGTTTAAATTATGAGACAAAAGTTTAAATTATTAAATAAAAAGCTGAGATTCAGACAGTCATAATTATGAGATAAAATTCAAAATTATGGGGTAAAAAGTTGAAATTATGAAATACTCTCATAATTATGGGATTGTTCAAATTATGACAAAAAGTCAAAATTATGAGATAAAAAGTTAAAATTATGAAATACTGTCATAATTATGAGATAAAAAGACAAAATGATGACATACTAAGTCATAATTGTGAGATCAAAAGTTGAAATTATGAGATAAAAATCTGTTTTATTATGACTTTTTTCTTACGTGGTGGAAAAAGGGCTTCCACATGGGTGACTTTTATTTTACATTCTTTTATTTTGCATGATTGAAGAAAGAAAAAAAACAATTTTTAGAATTAAAATTTGTATAAAAAGCTTGCTGTGCTGTTTGCAAAGTTCACCCTTCAAGAACTTTACACCTCCATAGTGAGGAAAAAGGCTGGTAAAATCACTATGGGCCCCACACACCCAGCACACTCCCTTCTTTGAACTGTTGCCCTCTGGCCGGCGCTACAGAGCCCTGTGCACCAAAACTTGTGCATCAGACTCAAGAACAGTTTTTCCCCCAGGCCATATCCACCTGATCAACACATAACACACCTCAGGACTGTACATCTGATAATAACTCATCAAAACTTTAATCTATAAATAGCACATATATGCACATTCACATTTGTCTACTGACATTTTCTTTTTCTCTATGTTTTATTGCTATATTGTTATTTATAACGTATTGCCTATTCTCTTTATTATTTGTGTTTTTATTACCTTAAATTATATCTTTGTCTGCACTATGTTTGTACTTTCTGTACCGGAAGCTCCTGACACCAAGACGAATTCCTTGTGTGCGTAAACACACTTGGCAATAAAGCTCTTTCTGTTTCTGATTCTAAAAATGTCTGAATGTCATCATATAACAATAAAATATCAAAGCAAATCCTGCAGGAGCTCTTCAGAGCAAGCACACGTTTCTTGTCTTATTGTGACAAGCTCATCACTCGCAATCTTTCATCAAAATTGAATAAGTCTGAAATAATATTCCTTTCTCAGCGGTCACCAAGGCTGTACAGGCCTCAGGTTAATGTTAACCAATAGACAAACAGCTATTTAGGCTGATGTTAATGTAGCCTTTCTGAAATCTTGACAATTAATCAGTAATTTAATGCCCCTTAATGTTAAAATAATAATGGTTACGGCAATAATAGCAAATTAGAAAAAGAAGGGTTACCACTGGGATAAATGCTCTGGATTGTGAACTTGACCTTTCAGCTTTGCATCAAGGGAATAGATTACATTGAGAATGCATTAAAATAGAAAACAGTTATTTTAAAATTATAATAATATTTCACAATATTACAGTTTTTACTGTATTTTTGATCAAATAAATGCAGCCTTGGTGAGCATGAGATTTAAAAAAAAAAAAAAAAAAAAAACAGATTGCAAACCTTTGAACAACAGAGTAAATATTTTGATTTTAATATCTGTTCTGGACCAGTGATGTTAAATACAGCCGTTCTTGCTCTGTTTAGCCTCTTTAAATGAACACTGGAAACACAAACGACCAGATTCCCCTCAGTGACCTGAGAACAGCTCAAAAACAGTACAAATGATTATATCAATACAAACCCCTCCATGCTGAATTACTCTTCCAGTCCCTCATCTATTGTGGTCCAGCCGGTAATCAACCACTGTTAAACCAGCATAGTTTCATTACATAAAGACCATTTATCAGGTTATCTCAGCTGTTGTGGAACTAATCAACTGCTTAAAGGCTGATCGGAAAGGAAACACAGCCGTACTTGATCAGTTGGTTCATGATAGGAATTCATACGCATACACATATGCATATGTGTTTCAATCTATAGAAGCATGCTATGGTAAATCATAATTGACATAATGATTCAAAATCATAATTTTGAGAAAAATGCCAAAAATAAGACAATCATAAGTATGAGATAGTCAGAAGTATGAGACGAAAAGACACAACTATGAGATAATCAGTTATGAAATAAAAAGTTGAAATTATGACATACATGATGAGAAAAGTCAAAATTCTGACATACTAAGTCATAACTGAGAAAAGTCAAAATTATGATATGCTAAGTCATATAATAATGAGAAACTTGAAATTCTGAGAAAAAAATAAATTTATGATTTGAAGTCAAAATTATGACAAAATAAGGATGATGACAAAAGTAAAGATTCTGACATACTGTCATAATTATGAGATAAAAAGTCATTTATGAGATAAACTCAAAATTATGAGATAAAAAGACAAATTTATGACATAAAAAGTCGAAATTATGACAAAGTTTAAAAAGATGAGATAAAAAATTTATATTATGAGATAAAAAGTCTAAATTTATTATTTTTTTCCCCATTATTATGACTGTGGCTCATAATTATGAATTAGCATGTCATAATTCCGGCTTTTATCACACAATTATTATTTTTATGATATAAAATCAATTTTATTATGACAAACTTTTTTTAATCAAAGCATGATTTTTTTTTCTCTCACACGCTGATGCCTCCTTTTTAACCTTCCTTTTATTTCCCATGACAAAATGTTTTTTACGTGTGATGAAATACATTTGTAGGAAAAGCTTGCACTGGCATCTTTTTTTCCCCATTATTATGACTGTGGCTCATAATTATGAATTAGCATGTCATAATTCCGGCTTTTATCACACAATTATTATTTTTATGATATATAATATCAATTTTATTATGACAAACTTTTTTTAATCAAAGCATGATTTTTTTTTCTCTCACACGCTGATGCCTCCTTTTTAACCTTCCTTTTATTTCCCATGACAAAATGTTTTTTACGTGTGATGAAATACATTTGTAGGAAAAGCTTGCACTGGCATTGAAAACATGACAAAAGCCCTGGAGGAGTAACAAAAAAAAAAAAAAAACACTTACAAGGTCCTTTAGCCACTAACACTCTGTTAACACTCACTAACCTGCAACCACACTCATTGTCGTTTCCACCGGCCCTTGAGTAACACCTACAGAACTCTATGCTGACCGGCGCTGTCTGTATCATGCTGCGGCCTCTTCTCGCTCCCCGCTGGCTCACAGATGCTTCTGTTTCAGAAACACACACACACACACTCATAAGCGCAGACATACAGACACATCCTCACTGCAGGCCCTTGATGGCTACCTGAAGTTCATCACCCCTGCCAGGCCGACCGACGCCAGCCTTTAGCACCATATGGTAAATCACGTTCACACTGGGCAGCGGCAGAATGACAGATTTAGCGCAGCAGAAACAGAAACATTCTACAGTAATGGGATATTAGATGTGGAACCATCAAATATCCAATAGCGGGTCAGTGAACTGGCCTTCTGGTGAAGTATAGATAGCGCACGACTGCTGCTCCAGAAAAACTGCTGGGCAAAACAGCATCTACAAAGTCCCTCGCAGGAGGTGTTTGTTAACCGTCTGCAGCGCGAGCCTCACAAAGACTAGATGGGAGAAATGGTCATACAAAACCACAAAGACAGAAATAGCATCTGCAGGAACATATATAATACTGGAGCGGTGTATAATGTAATATTTGTTGCATTATTACTGTCTCTTTTTGAAATAAGCTGCAGGGAAGGTTGTTAAATGAACGGATAAAAAATATTTCGTTTTCATGAACCTGTTCACAATGGACAGTAAGAAAACACCTAGCAACTGCATAGCAACATGTTAAAACAGCTCTTTAGCAACTACATAGATATAGATCTGGCAACCAACCAAAACAAGTTTTGCATGCACAAGCAGCATTTTCTTTGTAAATATAAAAATCTAAGTTTTAGCAACCGCAAATGAACAACTCCCAAGCATCACGGCGACAACTTCTACACAACTAAAGCACCGTTTACTTGAGGAAATGTAAAAATTTACTTTATTTTGCATGTACACACATATTATTCCTTTCATTTGACACTTAAATAAATCAAACATGATTTTTTTCCCCTCGGCAGACTGTAAAATAAGGTGCTTCTGTATTTAACCATTCATTATAAATGGAAATGGCACACCAGCCAAAACTCCATCAGGTATTTCTCATTCGCTTGCGCACAGCTCAGAGAACATAGACTAATGCTCGCTGAAATATGAGCTATGAGATACTTTTTATTAGGTGCCTGTCTGAAATAATTTACCTCTCTCTTTCATAAACTTTCGCTGTGCTTAACTGCTGCTGTGAAGAAAAATATAGTAAGTTGTTAAAAGTCTGTTACAAAAAGTGGCTGTAAAATGAAGGCTTGACCACTGAAGAATACAGGGCAGCGGAGGTCCTGATTTCATGTAAATCTGAAAATAACCCACTCATGCGCCTCGTAAAAATGAGAACAGATTGTGAATATTCAGCTGTGTCATTGCTTAGTCAACAGACAGAGTTAAATGGAATATTCCGCCCGTACTAAAAAACTTTGTTCATTCTTCCTGTATGCATTTTCAATCCCATGACATGATATTTTTGGGGAAAATTAATAAAAAATATTTTTTGTGCCTTTGAATAATTTTCTAATTATTATTATTATTATTATTATTATTATTAATAATAATCATAATAATTTACTTAATAAGGTTGAAGTGGAAAACTCAACTCAACTTTTTTTATTAAAATAACAATAAAAAAATAAAAAATAAAACATATATAAAATAAATTTAAAAAATGTAACATTTAAATTAAAATAAAAAAATAAAAAAGATGACATATATGGGAAAATAACAGAACAAAAATCTGTAAGTATTAGCAATAGATCTGATGAATTACAAAAATCCACATGATATTAAAATTTCAAATGGGTCAAAGTTTTCTTGCCATCATTGCCAAGATTGTTAAGATCCTCCAAAAGATACCGAAGGACTGGATTATTTTGGTTTACAAATAAGTGGAAAAATCCAAATATGTGTGTACTACTTTTTAAACCGGTCTCCCCTTACAAAAAAAAAAAAGTATACTTCCATTACAAATGTTCATTTTAATATGTATACTTAATAAAGTTCAAGCATATTGTAAGTATACTTAATGTAGTAGGTATACTAATATTAATGTACTAGTACTATACTTGTAAGTGTACTATTACAATATACTTGATACTAAATTGGCCCACTTTTTAGTGTATACTCTGTGCTTACGCTTTTAATTGAGTAGCCTGTTAAATCATTTTTAAACATAGTTTTACATACTTATATGTTTATAACATATAATTAGTTAACATATAAACTTAAGTTTCTAACAAGTCAGCTTTGGGGTGAAATAGCTTATAAATAAAATATACTGTATGTGGAACTGAACCTGATCTTCTTTGTATGCAGTGATAACCTTAAAGTATACTTAAAATAAATGTAGGTGTAAAAGTAGTAAACTTTGAGTACACAATACTGCGACTATACTACAAGTAAACTTAACAGATATACTGACCAGCTGAATACTTGTAGCACATTTTTTGTTTATGAAAGTACATTTTGAAGTATACTCTGCCAATATACTTGTAAGTTTTTTCACAAAACTTAACATCATACTTATAGTTTACTATTGATATATTTTTATACTATTTATATAATTTTTAATCTGTTTATGGGTTATTATCACTGTGTACAAAGAAGATCAGGTTCAGTTCCACATATATTTTATTTATAAGCTATTTCACCCCAAAGCTGACTTGTTAGAAACTTGAACATAACTTTATAAGACAGTATGTATTTAACAGGTTACTCAATCAAAAGCGTAATCATAACAATTAACCAAGTGTTCTTAAATACTTAATTATACATTTAGGTATATATCAATCAAAAGATTGAGTACAAGTACAGGCCAAATATTCTGTCAGTATAAGTCAAGTATACTGAAATGTCATTTTAATTATATTTCTGAGAAGCACATAAAAACTTTCTTATTTTCTTAAAGAAGTATACTAATAGTACACATGAATAAACTTCCTTTTTGTAAGGGTCT
This sequence comes from Sinocyclocheilus grahami, assembly GCF_001515645.1. Taxonomy (NCBI): domain Eukaryota; kingdom Metazoa; phylum Chordata; class Actinopteri; order Cypriniformes; family Cyprinidae; genus Sinocyclocheilus; species Sinocyclocheilus grahami. The sequence goes on from NW_015505273.1 coordinate 2,334,957, forward strand.
TTATGTAGTTGAAAGTTTGATCATAATCTATGTCAAAGTTATACTGAAATACAGAATTTTCTTAAGGGTTTACAAACCTTTTAGTGCAAACGGGCAGAAAACATTCACTACTGTTGAGACTGTTTGAAACAAACGAGTTATTTAGTTAGTCAGAGTTTGGTTTTAACAAAAAAAAAAACCTAAATGTTAAATCCATACAAAATAAAAGTACTCTGGTGTATCATGGTAATGTTTCATGAATGATAGCCATATTAATACACTATGGTATTTGCATAGTGCTTCAAAGAATATTATGTTAATATGTCCAAAACAAAATCATAGTGATACCATGGTGCAAGTGAAACAGAGCTGCTGGACTGGATATGCTGATTTGTAATTCTTCATGGCCCACATCACTAAACGCCCTCCAAATATCCATTCAGCACTTCCATGCTCCAACAGGCCATTTATACCAGGTAAGAGTGTGTTTTAATTATTCTTACTCTGTGTAACTTCTGTCTGATTGCTTTTTCCTCTGATCCTTGTAAAAACATCTTTTTGCCTATTACCCAATTAAAAAGGGGCTAAGAGGTTGAACGGCGAAACGTTCGAGAAGCCCCGGAGGGTTGCGTCCACCTATGAAAACTGCAACTGGATTTTAGAAGATTTCATTTGGATTTAGACTTCATGCTTCAGAGTCTATTCGAGGGAGACTGGGCTGCTTTGAGTCTAATTTCAGACCACTAAGGAAATGATTTTCCATACTGCTGAATGCACTGTATTCGTGCCTCGTCAATTTGTCCCACGTGAAATAGGACATGTAACATTAATCTTAAATGAATATATTCTTCCTAAACACTAATAGCAAGTAACTTGCTATCATTTTGCCGTGTCATCATGCCCCTGGATCAACATACTGCAATGCAACGCAAAAAAAAAATGAAATGAAATGATTGCATAATTGTAAGTAAAATAATATTTATTTTTGCAATGCAATGTAATAAAATTAAATAATAATTTCAAGTAAAATATTTTAAGTAACATATTTCAAATTTCTTGCAATGCACTTAAATTCAATTGTATTTAAAAAAAATTATAAAAAGGCATAAGTTTATTATAAAATAATAAATCACGCAAATAATAAAATAAAATAATAAAAAATTTTAAGTAAAATATCATTTCGAATTGTTTTTGCAAGTGCAGCACAATGCAATAAAATTTAATTAAATAGAAATAAAATAGGCATGACTTAAATTAATAAGAGCCTATTTTATTTAAATTAATTAAATAAAATAGGCATCCATTTAAATATAATTTCTTATTTTTTGAGTGGTGTAATATAACCTGTGCATGTCTCTGTGAGAGTCCCCTGTTTCTAAATCACAGTCAGTTCAGTCAGGTAATATGTAAAAGTCCAAGCACACTTCCGCAGCTTCACCTATTCCCCCACGATATCCTTGGCGCATTTGTCTTAAATGTGTTTGACAGGAACATTAACCTCAATGTCAAGCCTCAGATTCACTACATGCAGTGAAAATATGCCTGAGACGAAAAAAATCACCCCATTTAAATAATAAATGAGAGTCCTCGCTCGACCTTTCTCCTCGGGTTGCGGGAGGTGATGTATGGTGCCCCGGCGGGGACACGCGGTACGGCTGGATAAGCCTGAACTGAGGCAGTCAAAGGAAGCTGATGAAAAGCTAAGCTGAAAGAAGCAGGTCCTCTGACATAAAGCCTCAAGTCTGAGTGAGATCGACTGCATCTTCTACAAGTAGGAACACAGTCGTTCTGAAAGGACACCAGATTAGGAAGGGAGAGTGAGAGAGCTTTAAAGCAGCCGGTTAAACCACATTGGTTGATCTTTAGTATCTCCAACTGCTGCATCAATACCTTGACACAATCACAATCACAGCACTTGTAGAGAAAGTGAATGTAATCAAATGACTTAAGTTGGTACAGTCCATCTCCCATCAAGCATCTGGAAAATAAAACTTTTAAAGTCACTAAAAAATAGTCATTACAAAATACTTTCAAATGAAATATAGTATTCAAAAGGAAAATTGGGTGAGAATTAATTAATGAAGCATTATTATTATTATTAATACACATTTAATAAAATGTATTTACCATAAACTCAAACTCAGCGTCACTTTTTATTATTTTTTTAATTTTTTGTTCTTGCCTTTTAATAATTTTCTAATTGATATAATAATAATATAAATTTCAAATAAAATAAATAATAAAAATGCAAGCTTAATAAAATAATATAATTAATAAGTTTGAAGTGTTTTCCCTTAGATTAAAATAAAAATAAAAATAAATGTTTTAATTAAAATTCAAATTAAATTAAATTAAATTAAATAGAAATGAAATAAATGAAAGGAAATGATTATTATTATGATAATTCAATGCAATTAAATGCAATTAAATGCAATTAAATTAAATTAAATTAAATTAAATTAAATAAAGATAGTAATAGTAATTACTTTAAGTAAAATAAAATGTCTTATTTTAGATAGGTGAAATACAACCTGTGCCAATTTTAAATCAGATAATATGTAAATGTCCAAACACACTTCCACAGCTATACCTATTCCGCTATGAAAATTGTCTTAAATTTATCTCATTTATTCATGAAAAATGGTGATCAACAAGGAAAATGGGTGAGAATTAATGTCATGGACAAAGATTTGACAAAACAACACAAAAACAGTTATTTGACTGGTTAACATTATCCAATAGCTGCAACACCTTTGCACAAAGTTATTTCAGAAGCACAGCAAGTTATTGGATTTTGATGAAAGATGAATCGTTCTCAATAAACTAGAACCCTACATTAAGAAAGCAAGCAATTTTGATTTCACGTTGACTTTTAGATAAATAATGACTCATTTATTAGTTCTGTATCATTTAATAACTTCTTAACAGTGATTTTGATATTCATTCATGAAACCTTGTATGTATTTTTATGTTCTACCACCTGCTCTGCGAGTGTTTTAATTAAACTCTGTTGCCGTTTGTCTAACATTGAGTTATAAAGGACCCACCATTCCATATTGATTAATAAATAATGAAAGCGTCCGGCTGCATATTTCTCTCCTTCTCTCAGTTAACCTTTGAGCAGTGAAATGTTTCTCTAATCACTCATTACACTGCTCAGTATTGAATTTCTGTTGCAATGTTCTCGCTTTGCATAGAGGCGGCCGATTAATCCGAACCCCCGACCGCGGCCCACAAAGACAATACGGGACCGAGAGACTCTAGCTAATGCGATTAATGCGGCGCGAGGGGGTTTGGGTGACAACGTCCGGCTCTCTGAACATCACATGGCCTAATGCCGCTCCTCAAAACCTCGTCCAACCAGGTGCATGAGATGTTAAGCTGCTTTGTGTTACAGGCTTCACACAAGTTAGAAAGTGTTTCATACGGATAAAATGAGCTCTTTGTTAGGTGGAAGTGAAAGCACCCCCCGTGCAGTTGTCACAGAACGACTTTAATTGCAAGTTTTAACAATGCCGGTTTAACATTGCAGAGGCTGCAGATAGCATACACTAATTAAAACTGTCTGAGGTTAATGACTCCATTCATTTAAATGCAATGAGCTTTAATCATTTCCAGCTTGTCGGACCTCACCATCGGTCTGTTGTGGGAAAAACTCAACTTGCTCAATGCATTTTCTTAACAGTAACTGGACTTTTAAAAACAACAGTTCCAGTTATTATTACTGTTATTGTTATTATTAATTTATTATTATTATTATTATTATTATTATTATTAATATAAAATTAATATAATGAAATAAAAAATAAATTCATTCATTCATTAATAGAAATATTTTTTTCTGTTCATGACTTTCTGATTCATTATCAATTAATAATATTAATAATCATATCAATAATATTCAATTAATAATAATCATCATCATAATAATAATCATAAAATTAAGATAATGAAATTGCAAACAAAAATAAATGATAATAATAATAATAACACAAATAATGAAAATATAATAAAAAAGAATATAATTAAGTTTAAAGTGGGTTTTGTTCTTTACACTAACCTGCAATCTCTGTCACTTTTTATTATTTTTTATGCTTTTCTTGTTCTTGACTTTATAACAATTTTATATTTATTAGTAGTAGTAGTAGTAGTATTAATAATAATAATAATTATTATTATTATTATAATATAAAAAAATTATTATTACGTTTACAATAGTAGAAGAAGAAGAAGCCTTGCGGATTGCAAAAGCTGATTCCAAATCATCAGTCCTTATTCTGCTGGATCTTTCTGCTGCTTTTGACACTGTCAATCATCAGATCCTCCTGTCTGCCCTCTCTTCAATGGGCATTACAGGGATGCTTTATGTATCCCTCAATTGTAAGTCGCTTTGGATAAAAGCGTCTGCTAAATGACTAAATGTAAATGTAAATGTAGTAAAAAATAAAAAAACAACCAACAAACTCAATGTCACTTTTGAATTATTTTATGCTTTTTTTTTGTTCTTGACTTTATAATAATTGTACTATTATTGTTGTTATTGTTGTTGTTGTTTTTTTTTAAATAATGTAATAGAATAATAAAAAAAAAAATACAAATATAATAACAATTTAATAAGGTTGAAGTGTTTTTGTTTTATTAATAATAATAATAATAACTACAAATATAATTAATAAAGCTTAAGTGTCAGAGATTGACCAAATTTCTGAATGTCTGCTGTATGCGTCAATACAAAAATAATTATATATAATACAAATAAAATAAATGAATATATAAAATGCATCCCTAAAATAACAAACATGTTCAAAACATTTTTAAATGAAATAAAACTTTACAAACAGTCCAAAAAACTATTGCACAACAGGAATCATGTTAAATGTTAAAAGCATAATTTAGGTTAAAAAGGCTTTTGAGGCTGCTGGGAGAGATATTGTCCTAAAACAACAATCATTAACATTCAAGCAAACATGCTTACTAGCTCTTGCTGACATTCATTGCCAACTAAGGGCATGAATGGCCATAAATCTTTCCAGCCTAGACAACCAGCTCCGTTGCGCCATCTCTAACGTACGTACCGATATCTTATAATTAAAAGGTGGAGAAAAATATTCCATTAAAAGGATGCGCATGTAGCGCGTTGGCACTCCGACGCCGTAGATTTAAAAGGGTCAATTATAAGATGCACAGCACAGAGCGAGAAGCAGCAAACCATTAGCAGTCTGGCACCATCTGTTCTTATAGCAGGACGTCTACATGCTTTAATGCTATAAAACCCTGTGTTTTTTAAGGGTTGTGGTGCTGAGTTAGCACTCTACACCATAAAACCGCACAGTGAAGGAAGTACACTGAAGTAAGAGATACTTTAATAGACTACAGGACAGAGGCCAAGACTAAGTAAAACTGAGGAATTGGAGAAGTGACAGTCAGGCTGTAACTGTGGACATTCCTGAAATATTGGGTAAAATACTTAACGCATATTAGTTGGTTTTCTTTCAGTCACAATGAAAATATTAATTTCAACGGATTTAATTTCTAAGAAGCTGGCTATTTATTAAGAAATGTTACAGATGTTTCTTAATTTCATGTTTTAAACTAACACGAGCCAGTTCTTTAAACAATAGTTCACCCAAAAAAATTAAAGTTTGCTGAAAATGTGCTTATCCTCAGGTAATCCAAGATGTAGATGAGTATGTTTCTTCATCAGATTTGGAGAAATGTAGCACTGCATCACTTGCTCACCAATGAATGCTCTGCAGTGAATGGGTGCCGTCAGAATGAGAGTCCAAACAGCTGATAAAAACATCACAATAATCCACAAGTAATCCACAGCACTCCAGTCCATCAGTTAACATCTGGAGAAGACAAAAGCTGTGTGTTTGTAAGAAACAAAACCATCAGTAAGATGTTTTTAACTTCAAACCGTTGCTCCTGGCTAAAATATGAGTCCATAATCCATACTAACGCTTCCTCCAGTGATAAGTGCATCTCCTGTTGTCTCTCACATCAAAATCCAGTCACATATTTGTTTAGAGCTGTTTAAACTATTTGAAAGTTTGTAATTAATAAAGTGCCTGAGTTATATCTGACAGTCTGCAATACGCTTTTTTAGAAATACTTCAAAAGGTGCTGCGTAATAGGAATGATCCGGCTTGACTTCACTGTAACCAATGCAACAGTAGGTTTGTACCTGTCTGATGGACTGAGATCCACTCCTGGGACTTCTACCATAGCCGATGAACCCAAAAACCCTGGACTTGGTCATCCAGGTCAATGCAGATGTTTACTGCTTCCAGCGGAGCAGCTGGCCTTCAAAGGTTGAATAAAGTGAGGCAGTTCAGAGTAATTATTACTAACAGCTTTCCCTGCTTAGGTTTTCCCAGAATGCTGCTATTAATTATGTCAATTATCAAAACCATTACAGAATGAATTCCCTTCTAAATGCAATTTTCTTAACGTTTCAAAATGCCTCAATAAGGTCTTTGAATGATACATTGCTCTGCCAAGTGTGCTAAACTATTTCAATTTTTGAAGTTTCTTTAAAGAGAAATGTTTTGGAAAAAACTGCCATTTACACGAAAAGGTGCGTTTTCACTTATTAACCTGCCATTAATGGAAACAATGTATTGCACCCTTCAAAACTGATTGTTGATTCCCGTGCACAATCATGATAGAGAACCAGATGCACGCATTATTAAAACAACAGCAAAATTTAAGGCAGCTCTGACTGACATTTCATTTTATACAGAACCAAACAACTCGCTGTACTGGTGTTGCAATGGTTTTGTTTGCAATATTTATGGTTATAAATATCACTCCATGTTTGCATAGAATCAGTTTTTATGTCACGTTGTTGTATATAAATTGCACCAGTGCATGATGCATCATATCAAAGATGAATTCAATCAACACATGCCCTTTGCCACCGCAGCCATCCATCAATTAAAAGTCACCATCTCTCACTGAAAACCAATGAGTTTGATGCTGCAAATTGCTGGAGATGGATTCGGTCACCACTAATTGCAAGATGATAAAAAGAAAAAAGATTAAAATACAAATCTTTACCATATTTTTTGGGACTGACCCACTGCTGATGATTTTTGGAGAGGGATACACATTGCACCGCAAGATATTTTTAAATGTGTAATGCCCATTATGGAGGCTGCTTAAATTTATACAGTGACAATCACATATTTTTTTCATTAAATTACAGTGTATTGGTCCCAAATAGTTAACTTTAACCAGTGTGCGCTCTTGCACCATTTATTTTTCACCAACATGCAAACCCACTTTTTCCATTTTTGAAATGCTAAAACCTTTCTTTTTAACTTTTGTCTAAATGCTTAAATTCACACACTTTGAACATTTGAGCTGGTTTTATGTGCAATATCTCTGCTTTGCTCAAGCTGTGAGGCTTGTTAGCATCAAGATAATAAAATAATAATTCAAACTCCATTAATATTTGGGTTTTCAGTTTGCACTTGCATTTTACACTCAAAACAATGTTAAAACTATGGAAGTCTGTTTCTGCCACGGAATAAAGTAAATAAAAAAGGTAATTGCGACTTTTTTGTCACAATTCTGATTTTGTTTTTGCTTGTTTTTTCCACAATTCTAAGTTTAAATCTCACAATTCAGATTTTTCTTAGATACAAACTCAGAATTGCAAGAGATAAATTCAGAATTCTGAGATGTTAACACAGATAAGAAAAGTCTATAAACTCGCTATTGCCTTTTTTATTTTTTTCTTCCATTGCAGAAACAAAGTGACAGTGAGAACTCAATTGCAAGAAAAAAGTCAGAATTCTGAGTTTATATCTCACAATTCTAAAAAAATTTTCTAATAATCGTGAGAAACAAAGTCTGAATAGGAAGATAAAAAGTCACAGTTATGTTTGCAACATGTAAACTTGGGGGAGGGGAAACAGAATTGCAACATATTGTAAAAAAAAATTCAGAATTCTAAGTTTGTATCTTGCGGTTCTGAATTTTTTCTTCGAATTGCAAAGTCCTAACTGTGAGATAACGCGGGGGGGGAAGTCGCAATTAGCTTTTTTTATTCCCTGGCTGAAATGGCCTTTCATACAAACAATATTGTCTCTAGCCACTATACATAATATATCCATGCAATGCAATGCCTTGTTTTCTGTCCACGGCACAGAGTTTGTCTCTATTTGTCCATATGACTCAACCCAACACTGGTTTATCAGTGATGGATTCTCTCTGTGTCTCTAGGTCTGAATACTGGCGATAGTGTTCAGAAGCAGGTCTTAATTACAGTCCCTGGAGACTTCCACAACTAGACTTCATTCATACAATGCTAACCGCAAAGCTAAAGAGTTTCTAATGGGAAGAGTTATAGGATCAATACTGTGATTAGCAGCAGCCTTGTAGCTATTGTGTGTTGTTAGCAATCTATCGTATCAATGCTGATGCCTGTGGGGAAAAGCACACATGCTGCGAGAAGAAAAGAAGGCTCATGGGCTTCATCGCCGCCTATTAGAAACTGCTTGGCAGCACCGCGCCAGTCAATAATGAATTTAGCAAGCACAGGTTTTCAACAGCACGCTCATTTCACCTTGAGAATATGCAGCAAGACTAAATATTTACATGCAGATTTTGCAAGTTTCCCAGTTGAGTGTGTAGCTCTGCAGTAGAGCTTCATTTCTGCAGGTTTGTTAGACCTACAGAGGGCAATGCTCATGTTAGCAGAAAAACTCAATAACTTACTGAGGAAAAACATGACACAACCTTGATTTGATTCCAGATTAAATCAGCTCCACGAAGAGTCATTTACAGTGAAAGACTATTGATTGTGGTTGACCAAACGGCTGAATTGACAGCAGTAATTCCCGGCACACACTTAGAGCATTTCCACTCTTTTGATTTCAAACGTGGCTCTAATTAGTCAAGCAATAGTCTTATTTTGGCTCTAACTAGTCAAGCAAAAAGCATCTCATTCTTTTCCTTTAGAATGGCCGATGTGCCAGAACAAACATTCCTATTTTTACTCTGATTTTAGTAATAACTGTAAATATGGTTTATCATTATGCAGTCCACCACACCAAGTGGGAATCGTGCAATGTGTTTGCTTGGCTAAAATTAAACAGCTCAAGGCAAATTCAAGTGTAGACAGCCATATGTAAACAAAAGCATTTCAGGGAATGCATCACATACTGATATGTAATATACATATAAACTCACATATTGTTTGGACAAAAGCCTCTGCTGAATGCAAATACAAAATCTAACAGGAACACTGACTGAAGCTGCTGTGATGCTTTTAGGTGAGAGTTTATGCAACACCTAAATGAATATATTATATACACACGCTCAACTTAAAGTAATTGGAAAAGATGCAGAAATATATTGTAATTTACAACTAAGCTTTGATATTATCAGCATGGGCCTAATCAGAACACTGCTAATAATAATAGTGTGAATTTCAGGCTTGTTGCTTAATGTTTTCTTAATTTTTTGTTTTGTAAGTGCAAAAAATGTACCTTATTACACTACAAAAAGTGATTTATATATTTTTCTGCATAAAGTCAATTGTATATATATATATATATAAATATGATTTTGCATTTATATATTTGCACTGGGAAATAAGAAAAAAACACTTTTTGCAGTGTAATCAATATTCTTGTTTTCCAGCGAAAAATATCTAAACATCTTGAAAACAACATGAATTTACTTAAGATATTAGGCCTTATCTGTTGAATTAAGGTTGTTCATATATTTAATCTTGAATTATGCTTTTATAATTCGAATAGTTGTCTTGTTTCAAACCTCCGTGGATTTGTTAGATTCCTGCTTAAAACGATGTTTTGCCAAAGGGGGATGAAAATTAAGGTTACTAGTGCAAGTAAAGGATGTTTACATATTTTTTTCCTAACAAAAAAGACAATTATTCCACACAACAGAACCTTCAAATGTGCTCAGGGTTGTAATGAGCCTTTGATCTCATTTCAAAAAACTGAAAACACACAGATATGGCCACTGGTGTATCATTGCATCCTCCTCATCAGGCTTGTTGCTTAATGTTTTCTTAATTTTTTGTTTTGTAAGTGCAAAAAATGTACCTTATTACACTACAAAAAGTGATTTATATATTTTTCTGCATAAAGTCAATTGTATATATATATATATATAAATATGATTTTGCATTTATATATTTGCACTGGGAAATAAGAAAAAAACACTTTTTGCAGTGTAATCAATATTCTTGTTTTCCAGCGAAAAATATCTAAACATCTTGAAAACAACATGAATTTACTTAAGATATTAGGCCTTATCTGTTGAATTAAGGTTGTTCATATATTTAATCTTGAATTATGCTTTTATAATTCGAATAGTTGTCTTGTTTCAAACCTCCGTGGATTTGTTAGATTCCTGCTTAAAACGATGTTTTGCCAAAGGGGGATGAAAATTAAGGTTACTAGTGCAAGTAAAGGATGTTTACATATTTTTTTCCTAACAAAAAAGACAATTATTCCACACAACAGAACCTTCAAATGTGCTCAGGGTTGTAATGAGCCTTTGATCTCATTTCAAAAAACTGAAAACACACAGATATGGCCACTGGTGTATCATTGCATCCTCCTCATCAGAGTGTCTGCGGTTTGTTAGCGATGAAGAGCTCGCGGGCTTATTGAAGAACTTCCTCGAGTAGAAGATGATGTAACTTTCCAGCAACAATAATCCTCAGCTGCACCAAAACCTCATGCGCGCACCGACTGTTTCAGACATTAGCTGGACGCTTTTGAAGAGCACCGTGTCAGGAGTTAAAGAGAATGAAAGACAAAAAAAGGGGTTTTAAGAAGGGTTAATCCCTTTCATACGTCCATACGCACACAACTCTTCGCACACTTCCAACTCAATTAGAGGTCTCAGACTGTGACAGGCTGCTGGAATTCATTACCGTGCGGCCGAGGGATGAGAAGGGCCAATCAATACAGTCAGTATCTGCTGCTTCTAATCTCTGTAGCCTGTGTCAACGGCACTATCTGTAATAGATCTCCAGGATTATAGAAATTCCTAAAACACTATGCCAGTCGCCCGGGTTACAGGCTTGTCTGCGACCCAGCCGCCGGAGCTTTGCCTCGGGCCGTCTAGCATGAGGCGAATGCCGGCGGGAGTTTAACGACCCAGGGATGGATGGATGGAGGACGAGGGCGGATAAGCGCGGAGGGCATGCGAGCAGAGTCCATGTAATTTCTTTAATCCTCGTGGCATTTATACCTCCACTGACAGATAATGAAAATGAAAAATATAAATGGTGGGGAAACTTCCCAAAGCTGAACGTTTTAATCTGTTGCATGCTTAACACAGTTACTTTCCCGGTCAGCAAGCATCTGAGTGCTGACTCACACCAGACCTCATATTTAGTGCTGTCACAGGCAGTCTGGTCTAGAAAGAGACCATTTGACCGACATATAAGCGGCCTGCTTGTTTTTGTGCCATTTTGGGGATGGGTGCATAATAAAAAAACAGTTAAATTATTGCACAGCAGTTTTGGTTGCACAGAAACTTACCTGAAATGTGTATCAGACTCAAACTGATTATTTGACACAAACATAACTTAAAGGAATAGTTCACTAAAAATGTACTCACCCTCAGGCCATCCAAAACATAGATGAGTTTGTTTCTTCATCAGATTTGGAGAAATGTAGCATTGCATCAGTGTCTCAGCAATGGATGCTCTGCAGTGAATGGGTGCCGTCAGAGAGTCCAAACAGCTGATAAAAACATCACAATAATCCACAAGTAATCCACATGACTCCAGTCCATCTTGAGAAGCCAAAAGTTGCGTTTTGTAAGAAAAAAATCCATCATTAAGACTTTTTAGCTTCTGGTCAACATTTTTGACCATGATCCATAATAACGCTTCCTCCAGTTAAAAAGTCTTGTAGTCTGAATCAAGAGAAAAATATGCACAGATCAAGCACTGTTTACAAGCTAAAACAGACCTAAATAAATATGCTGGCGGATTTGGATGCATCTCGAATAAAACTATGAATATCTTTCAAAGGTCTGATGCAACTAACCTTGCAAATTTTGGTAATTCCAGTGTTGTGCTTCATTCGATCCTGGACTCCTGGAAGTTGTCCATTAACTCTGATGGGAGCTTCATATTGTCACAGGTGCTTTCCACTGATTGTGAACCTGAAAACATGTTGCAGTCTCAGCCAGGGTGGCAGTGCAACCACAGAAGCCTAAGGAAGAAAAATAGATATGCTTGAGAACATTGATATGCTTCAAATGCAAAAGCAAATCAAATATGAAACTGTAAAGCACACTTCTTGCTTTATTCTGTTGGTTTCAGGACAATGCATCGGCTCACAGCAATGAATGCATGTGAGAGGTTGAGTGCATCTTATCAAAATGAAAAGGTAATTTGAAATAATTAATTGAAAAATAAGTATGTGCTGTGAATGGGGTAATTAGATCCTTCAACAGCTTCATACTTTAATGATTACTAAATCATATAAAAAGATCAGTCACAGAAACAGTGAGTCTGGATAATCATAATTAATGAAGTGGAAATCATTCAGGCAGTCATTTAATAGCACTGCTTCATAACTGAGCTTCGAGGATCTTTGTTAGCGCAATATTAAATACTATTTAGCTGCAATTTTATCATCACATTATAATGCATATGTATTTTTATATTTATTTTACTCATTTGACCTTGATACATTTTAATGGATTTTAAATGCTAATTAATAGATACAGATTTAAATAAATGAGTGTATTACCATTAGACTCGCCACATGTTTAGTTTTTTTGACAGATTTCATGATTCAACCTTTAAACACCGTAGAAATGCTGTCTCCATGTATGCATTTTTTTATTTATGAAAGTTTCATAAACACAAGTGGTTAGACTGGTAAATAACTAACATAATAATTTAGAGGCAATTAAAAAGCAAGGTACTTAGTAGAGATTTATCTTTACAGAGTTAGCCTTTGGAGTGGAAGATTACTTGAAAACTGAACTGCACACAAAGCACTTGACATCTGGTCCACAATCCTGACTTGGGCCAAAACTGTTGCTTTGCATAAGCACATTGCAATTAACCTCCCGCTGTAAAAGGTCAGCAAACCACTAATACATTAACCATCCAAAACCGCGGTTTACTTTACACAACCTTCCTTGCTCATCTGAATTAGTGCTTACGTTAAAATTGCTGGCTTTATGTGTCTTCCGTCTAAATACCACCAGACAGAGATGAACCCAGGGCTAATATGGCTATGAAAGATAAAAGAATGAAACATAAACTTCATTGAGAAGTGAGGGTTTGTTGTGGTACTGAACGTATGTACAGTATGTGGAGTCATTTAAGTACGTTCAGATTCAAGTTAATTTTCTTTTTCATGAAGCAACATGGCATAAGGCTTCGCGATATGCTAATATTTGAAAAATAATACTTTCTCAGAACAAAAAGCATGTGTCCTGACAAAATATTTTTTTATATAAAATCACAAACCCTTATAATAACAGATCAGAATGCCTATTTCCTTAGAGAGCTCCTAAAAATGTGAAACAGAACATTATAGGCTTTTCCAGTGGATTCTGGAAGTATTTTTCCTATACATTTTTCCCAGAGGGATTTTGAAAAGTCTGTTAAAGAGTTATAATCCATGAACCAAACGATCCAAGTGAATCACAATGACACAAACTTTGATTCTAAACAAAACGTTTTTTGAAAATCTGACAAAAGACTGTGTGCTTAACTTAAATGAATCAAAGCACTGCGAACGATATAAAAATGACAGATACACTTTTTCTTCTCTGCATTTCTCCTCTTCTGTAGCTTGCTTCCTAATATAGTTGTCCAATAATCTATTGTCCTAAAACCATTGGCACCAAATATGAATATTGTTGGCTCTTTGACAAATTGCTTTTGCTCCTATTTTGTTGCATTGGATAAAAGCAACTGACAAATGCATAATTGCTCATGTACATTTAAAGATGTTGATTGTGTCTATAGAAACAACATTTTATGTTACAACTATTTAAGTAGAGAGTGTAGGCAGACTGATTCTATTATGTCATTTGAGATTGCAGTCTTTTACATTCAAGCTGATAAGAGTTGTACTTACAAGACTGGAAAGAGCTGCCTGTAAGCCTTAACAAGATGCTAACCTGCCTTGAAGGGCTTGATCACATCAGCTGCAAGTTGTTATTACATTTTGATGAAAGATTAGGAGCGATTTTATGTACACAGATGAATCGTGCAAACTAAAACCAGGAGCATATCTACTGTACAGTATAAAGAAAGTAAATATCACTTGTGATGTCATGTTGACTTTCACTTCAACAGATGAGACACTGCACTATTTTCTGTATTTTAGGAGAAACTGGTGTGTTTAACTCGGCCCTCTGCCAGGACGTTTCCTCCTGCGATGGCAGAATGAACAGGTGTCGCTTGACGAAACCTTCCCGGGCACCTGACTAATCGTAGGCAGATTGTTAGCAGATGTTGTTGACGTGTTGCCACAGCAGGCTGAAGGGGCTTTGACAGGTCTCAGGTCAGCAGCGAGAGACTCTACCTCTCCTGTATTCCTCCCTCCCTTTGGCCCCTGCGCTGTCATGACACAATGTGGCTATCTGTGGCTGTGCAGCTGTCGAAATTCATTCACCACGGCTGGCAGGAACCCTCAGGCACCTCACTCAGCTGATTTCAGAGAGAAGAACACGCTCCTGTACAGGAAGGCATAAGCAACATGCCACGACAAAACCAGAGGTCTGCGTGTGCCGGCCTTTTGTTTCACGCTGTGAAAATCCCTGCTGAGGATCGAGGAGCTTCATAATCTGCTCTTCTTTGTAGCTGCATTCAAAATAACAGACCCAAAGGATGGTTTGAAGAAACAAGAAAATGCATTATTTTTAATGCTTAAAGGAATAGTTCAGCTAATAATAAAAGCATTGCAATAATCCACAAGTAATCCACACCACTCCAGTCCATCAATTAACGTCTTGAGAAGACAAAAGCTGTGTGTTTGTAAAAACACAAATCCATCAAGATGTTTTTAACTTCAAACTGTTGCCAAAATAAGACTCCTCTGTCCATAATAGTGCTTTCTGCTGTGAAAAAGTCATCTGGTCTGAATCAGGAGAGAAATCTGCACAGATCAAGCACCGTTTATAATCCAAAACAGTCCGAGACAGCTCTAAACAAATATGTGAGTGGATTTTGATGTGAGGGACAACAGGAAGAAGTGTTATTATGGACTCATATTTTTAGCCAGAAGTGATGGTTTGAGGTTAAAAATGTCTTTATGATGGATTTGTTTCAGTTTTTCACTTCACAAGACATTAACTGATGGACTGGAGTGGTGTGGATTACTTGTGATGATTTTATCAGCTGTTTGGTCTCTCATTCTGACGGCACCCATTCATTGCAGAGTAATCCATTGGTGAGCAAATGATATAATGCTGCATTTCTCCAAATCTGTTCACATGAAGAAGCAAGTTCATTTACATCTTGGATGGCTTGAGGGTGAGCAAATCTTCAGCCATTTTTATTTGTGGGTGAACTCATTGAACTTGTTAATTTGGCAGTCCTAGTTGATTTCCTAGACTCACAGGCAAATACAGTAAGCAGAACTGTCAACCTCTGCGTGCGGTTTTTCCTCACAAGTGCCTACAGACCGTGAAAGTGTCTGTGAGAATGGACTTATACACTCTGACATTTCACTTCAAGGTCTGACCAGATACGCACCAAGGAAACGAATACAATTCTAAACACTTTCAGTTTCATCCTCTCTTACTCATTTTATATCCAAAAGACCCAGTAGGTTTGAGACACTGGGAAAAAAAATGCCTACGTTTACTTATTCAGTGCTTTTGCAAAGCTTTTGCTTTGTGCTATAGTACATTAAGCAAAGCCTGAATAATGATAGGAATGATAACACTGAAGAAGGTACATGATCCATACACTCTTAAAAATAAAGCTTCTTTATTGGCATTTATGGTTCCTTGAAGAACCTTTAACATCCGTAGAACCTTTCAGTTGCACTAAAGGTTCTTTGTAGAGGAATAAGGTTCATTGAAATGTTCTGGGGGGAAAATGGTTCTGTTAAAAACTGTTCCCTGAAAGGTTCCAAAAATGCTTTTTCTCTTAAACGAAACCATTTTATCGCAAATTTTGAGCACAAACGTAAGAAAGACTCTTCGATTCATATTTGAGATCTGCCACCTGCTGGTGTTGGGTTCTGATGGAATTGGATCTAATAGGAATCGCAAGGCTTCTTCCAACCTTTCCTGCCAGCTGATCCTGATTGACTGAAATTATCCCACCTAAAGTCAGCAGGGAACAACTAAGCAAATAATAAAATGAAACTAACCATATAATTACGTTAATTTTAACTTTTAAGAGGACCATTTGCTGTCCATGTCAAAAATAATTTGTCCTATCAGACTCGAATCAAACCATTTCCTTGCACAAAATTCATCTGTCACTTGGTAGACACTCACTGAATCAGACAGATGTCAACATGGATGTGTTGTGTGACACCCTCGCACTCAAAAACCACAAGTAAAACTACAGAAGATAAACAAAAAGAAAATCCAGACGACATGGGTTTAACCTGCAATGCAGTGAGGGTAATTCGATATTTGCATTGCATTGCATTATTAAACAATTGCATTGCTTAAAATATGCTTAATCATAGGAATTCCCAATAAAGACTTTGCAAACCGCAGATTGGGAACAGCACATCACATATTTTGGCTGAAGACATGCAGGCCGATGTTTGTTCGTTCAAGGAAGCTCTCAAAGTACCCTGTGGAACAAAACATTATCTTTAACAATAATTATTCTTTTCCTTCTGCCAGCCCAAGATGAAATAATCACATAATGACATCCTGTCAGGTTGGCATCACATTAATCTTGACATAAACAGTGCTATCGACAGAGCCGTTTTTAATGAAAGGCAGGGAAAAAGGAAGGCGAGGCGGCAGTAATTGTTCTAATTTGGAGTGGATCGATGGTTTTGGCAGAGCACAAATCACGCAGGCATATAAAAGCAGGCTGTCAGACGCCCCCCACCCCCCCACTCGCTGCCAAAACGTCCATTCAGCACACTTGGCACGTTGCAACCTCGGCCAAGGTGGCACGCCAAGATTTTCGGGTCTCTTTTCAAACAGAATGGCTTCCGTAGTGTTATATAGTGCACGGATGTCTTTTAACACAAGACTCAAATGGCAGCAGGTTAAATTAAGGCACTGCTGCTTCTGTGTCAAACTTGAGACAACAATCATATCCAGTACAAAGGCAAACAGAAGCATTTCTATTGCTCAAACTAGAGGATAATTCCTCTACAATACATCAAGTCATCGGCTTGTTCAGGAGAGCTGTGATACTATTACTATAAACTACCATTATAATAGCTGGGGAAAAAATCCCTCATATTTACACTGAAGAATGAAACCTGAGCCTCTCTACACTCTGACATTTCACTTCAAGGTCTGACCAGATACGCACCAAGGAAACGAATACAATTCTAAACACTTTCAGTTTCATCCTCTCTTACTCATTTTATATCCAAAAGACCCAGTAGGTTTGAGACACTGGGAAAAAAAATGCCTACGTTTACTTATTCAGTGCTTTTGCAAAGCTTTTGCTTTGTGCTATAGTACATTAAGCAAAGCCTGAATAATGATAGGAATGATAACACTGAAGAAGGTACATGATCCATACACTCTTAAAAATAAAGCTTCTTTATTGGCATTTATGGTTCCTTGAAGAACCTTTAACATCCGTAGAACCTTTCAGTTGCACTAAAGGTTCTTTGTAGAGGAATAAGGTTCATTGAAATGTTCTGGGGGGGAAATGGTTCTGTTAAAAACTGTTCCCTGAAAGGTTCCAAAAATGCTTTTTCTCTTAAACGAAACCATTTTATCGCAAATTTCGAGCACAAACGTAAGAAAGACTCTTCGATTCATATGTGAGATCTGCCACCTGCTGGTGTTGGGTTCTGATGGAATTGGATCTAATAGGAATCGCAAGGCTTCTTCCAACCTTTCCTGCCAGCTGATCCTGATTGACTGAAATTATCCCACCTAAAGTCAGCAGGGAACAACTAAGCAAATAATAAAATGAAACTAACCATATAATTACGTTAATTTTAACTTTTAAGAGGACCATTTGCTGTCCATGTCAAAAATAATTTGTCCTATCAGACTCGAATCAAACCATTTCCTTGCACAAAATTCATCTGTCACTTGGTAGACACTCACTGAATCAGACAGATGTCAACATGGATGTGTTGTGTGACACCCTCGCACTCAAAAACCACAAGTAAAACTACAGAAGATAAACAAAAAGAAAATCCAGACGACATGGGTTTAACCTGCAATGCAGTGAGGGTAATTCGATATTTGCATTGCATTGCATTATTAAACAATTGCATTGCTTAAAATATGCTTAATCATAGGAATTCCCAATAAAGACTTTGCAAACCGCAGATTGGGAACAGCACATCACATATTTTGGCTGAAGACATGCAGGCCGATGTTTGTTCGTTCAAGGAAGCTCTCAAAGTACCCTGTGGAACAAAACATTATCTTTAACAATAATTATTCTTTTCCTTCTGCCAGCCCAAGATGAAATAATCACATAATGACATCCTGTCAGGTTGGCATCACATTAATCTTGACATAAACAGTGCTATCGACAGAGCCGTTTTTAATGAAAGGCAGGGAAAAAGGAAGGCGAGGCGGCAGTAATTGTTCTAATTTGGAGTGGATCGATGGTTTTGGCAGAGCACAAATCACGCAGGCATATAAAAGCAGGCTGTCAGACGCCCCCCACCCCCCCACTCGCTGCCAAAACGTCCATTCAGCACACTTGGCACGTTGCAACCTCGGCCAAGGTGGCACGCCAAGATTTTCGGGTCTCTTTTCAAACAGAATGGCTTCCGTAGTGTTATATAGTGCACGGATGTCTTTTAACACAAGACTCAAATGGCAGCAGGTTAAATTAAGGCACTGCTGCTTCTGTGTCAAACTTGAGACAACAATCATATCCAGTACAAAGGCAAACAGAAGCATTTCTATTGCTCAAACTAGAGGATAATTCCTCTACAATACATCAAGTCATCGGCTTGTTCAGGAGAGCTGTGATACTATTACTATAAACTACCATTATAATAGCTGGGGAAAAAATCCCTCATATTTACACTGAAGAATGAAACCTGATCCTCTCTGGACAACCACCTAGCAACAAAATCAAACCAAAAAATCTATCATCTATCTATCTATCTAGTGTGTGTGAATCTTTATAAAAGGTATAATAAAATATATAGAAATAGAAAACGTTATTAACATATGCAATGCATGTGCAAAATGTATGTATGTGTGTGTATCATATATCATATTAATTATAAATATGTTGAAAAATTCATAAATGTACGTATATAATAAATATTGTACTATTACAAATATTAAAAAAATTCACATTAACTTGCAATGCAATGCATGTGCAATATATAAATAATACATTATGCTTCATATATTAAGTAGAAATATTTTATATATAATAAGTTATTTTATAAATTATTTATATATAATTAAAAAATATATATAAATGTACACGTATTTAATGCACATGCTATATATATATATATATATATGTAAATTTATTAAATGAAAAATTTAAAAAAACGTAATTTCTGCATATTTATTTGGATAAATACTTATTTACTATAATTAGAATTACCATATTGTTACATGAGCCGTTACGTACTCCAGTAAACTGACGCTGTCTGAAATTGTAAGGAAGAGAATTTCTTCTCATTAGCTTCAGTTTCTTGGCTATGTTTCATTAAATGTGAAGTACCTGCACACATAATTGCCTTTTTCAAAAAAGCACATATGGTGTCATATTGGAAATGCTGAATTGAATCCAGAGTTATGAAGCATTTCTCAGCCCAGCGCAGCAAAGCGACTTAATGTCACTCACTAACTCAACCGCAGGTGCTCGAACAGTGAGCCGCCATTAGGTGAAATTGAGTTTCATACATTTATTCAAATCAGTTTAGAATCATACCTGAGTAAATATGCTTACCTGGGCAAAAATATGCTAGATTTTATTTACATGTCAAGAGAGAGGCATGCATTGTATGATGAACAAATTTGCATTTACATTCAAAATGGCCAGTTAAATCACACTCTGGCCCTTGTTTCTGAATGACCACAGAAGAACACTGCAAACCCCATGCATTGACTAAAGCGTGCATCCCTAGTGACTTAAAAAAAAGGCAATTAGTTGTACATTTCACCACTTTTGATCATTATTATGTGAAAAGACTCGTGTACCTGTGTGAGTCTCAGTCCCAAATTATCTGTGTGTAATTCACAATGTTCAGGTCTGATGGATTCCACATACCTGAGGGTTTTCCATGAAGCTTGTCAAGCTTCTAACATCTTAGAAAGACAGTCATTCTGGTTAAAGAACTGTAAAGTAATGCATTATGCAGAGCATAACTTAGTTGAAAAGAAAATAAAGACTCTTGCATATGCAGCCAGTTTGTTAAAAATGCAATCACAATCGACTGTCAAGCTTTTGAAAGACGAAAATGAGATTTTACACTTAATTTGTTGCATTTTATAAGTCAAGCATCAATATTAGTGTTGTAAGTGACTTTGCTGGATAAATAGAGCATGCAAAAAATCCCATAGATGAAATTGAAGGAGAGATCCAAGCCATATATACAAACCAGAGACTTGAGGACTAGTAACTAGAACTAATAACAACCTGTAATAACTGAATAATAACAATGCACTGAAAACCATACAGAACACCTAGCAATTGAAAAGCAATTACCACTACCCACAAGACTCACTGCAACAATTTGCATCTTAAGAACCATTATTTTATCTCCCAAAAATGAAAGAAAAACATGTACAAAACCATCTTGCCATTACAACTTGTCCCTCATCCTACAATGTATCTTAATGTCCTTCGAGGAACCAAAAATATTATTCTTAATAATCTTGATGCTCACACTTTCTCATCTTTCAGCTTTGCCACATTTTAATAACAACTTTCATAACCGCTCCTCTCACACACAAAAAAAAACAAGTTGATGCATGTTTTTCTTTCACATGGCAAACAAGGCTTATTAAAAGCATGCTTTGCTGAGTCTGTAATTGGCAATGGTTTTACAAAATACACTGGCAAAACCGATGCCAAGAAAGAAGGGAGGCACCAGAGAACTGGTCTGGATAAAAGACAAGAACATGAGCCAAAGTGAAATCAGTTCAGCAGGGAGCGAGGAATTAAGAAGTGTATCGTCTCAGTGGATGCAAGTCTATTGGAAGAAAAATAAGTTTAAGTTTTGACAGGAGTATTCTACACCCAGAATGCATTGCACCAAGCTCAGTGGGAAAAAATAAACCTAAGATGGTGGAGAAATATATTGAATATAAAAATGCATGCTACACATTTTACGCAACAGAAGTATCTGTTCTGGTTTTTAGGTGAACTGGCAGTAAATAAAGAATTCAATCTGCCATCACAATAAAACCATTTGTCAGTGAAATTATACAAATGACAAACCACATATTTCATCAACAATCTCAAGCATTATCCCAGAAATGAATGGGAATTCTTGTTGCAACAAGCGGGTAAGTTTCGTAACGGATGCGTAAGCTATTGGTGTGGTTTCTCATCAGGTTTGGAATGACAGAACCTATTAAGCAGGTTCATCTTTTAGCCACAGTTTTTCCCCTTCACTGTTCCCATTGGTAATTGCATGATTAAAAGTTCAGACATTTTTCCATGTTTCATAAGACACTCCAAGACTCGTCTTACGATTACACCTCGTTACACGACAAACCTCCTTTTGAACATGAATATGTGACTGTTCAAAGGACGTATAATCCAACATTAATTAAAGCAGCCGTACTGCGGGACACAAAAGTGTCTGGCGCTGAAACGAGCCGCTCGAGCACACATAGGCCTGCAGAATGAGCTGAGAGTGAATAAGGCTTTCATATGCTTTTACAGCGAAGCTGTAACCTTACCGGATCCATATTTACACATCCACATGCACATTATTTCATGAAAGCTTATAGCTGGTCACCACAGGGCCCAATGAAATTTTAATCAGTTCGTTCCAAGCAGGCGGCTTTGATAAATGTAATGCGGAAAACAGCCACAGATATCATAATGACGTGCACATCTACTGATGCTTAAACAGTGAGAACAATTTGCAGTCATTGAACAGATAAACCACTACTTCGCAGAGGATCACACATCGCAAATGAGATCTATTTTTTATTCTCCTAGAAAGCAATGAGTTTAAATGAAGAACAAATTGAGACTTCAAGCCTCTCTGATGTTTCTCCTGAGAAAAAAAACACCAGTATGCTCATGTGTCTCCTCTAGAATTTCAGAAGAGATCTCAAAAATGTTTCAAAGTGTGCTCAGATTTTCTAAGATGAAAGTCTACAATGATAATGAACTGAACCATTTCTCATCAAATTCTCCAAATCCATTCATTTCATTTCATAGGTCAACAATCTCCAATACAACTATTTTCTCCCAATGAAACTATGATAGAAGCAAAATATAAACAAATGCTGATAATATAATGTTCAAATAGAACTGGTACCATGGTATACATATACAGTATCTTAATTATACCATGGTACTGAACGATTACCATACACTCACTCATATAACATGATGAACCCCCTGAAAGCTAGGAAGCCTAAATGGAAGCCGTCCCAGTCGCTCACAGACTAGCCTCTGGACTCACTCTGTAATTAAGGCAGAGAGCTCAGGTAATGCTTTATAATTAGGCAGATATCAGCGGAGAATAAACCTGCTGAAGCTGACAGAGACCAGTGTTTCTTGATGCAGGTCAGAGTCTGACCGTACATGAGAGACAGCACAGCTTGCCTAATGGAGAGCACACATTTATACAGACTCTGTTGCTGAGAGAGTTGTTGACGGTACACTGCTGCCACCAAGTGAAATCAAGCCAAAGATGAACGTTAGTAATTATATACTTGAAACCAAGACCTGAAGTTGCATGCATGAAATCTAATGAAACATTAAAGGACACACATTTTCATTAAAACAAAATTTTATTAAGCATATTTATTAAATGCTATTCTTCCCTCAGAAATATGCTTAAGCTTTTCCTTCGCATCCTGACACAACAGTTTTTGTCGTTGTTGTCGCTTCTCCACCCCACCCTGTGTTCCTGTGCAGAAAGTGCCGACTTTGCATTCGGGTTTATGTTATGACAGGACGACATTCATCACATAATGAACTGATGGCTGCCAGGCTGCGGTTGATATGAGTGCCATACCGAAGGTTTCTACGGATGGGAGTGCGACACCTTGGACAATCCTTGAGTCGGATCGCCCTTTGATCCAGTTCAGCGCCTTGGTCTTCGTCAAGATTCATGTATTGATCCATTCCTGTAGCCTCGAACAGGTGCTTGCAATCTTCAAGCTGAATGAAACAAGCATCCGGGTCGTCTTCATTGCCGAAGAAGATCTCCGTGACCTCATCCTTATGGCAAATGCGACACTTATTGGGACAAGGGTCTCCGCACAGACCTATGCAGCGGTGTCCGCAGCGCAAGGTGTTGTTACAGGGAACAGAACAAGGCGGACGGTCGCATGGTTCGTGACACAGCTTGGTACAGCTGTGGTGAGGGCACTGCCATTCGCAGGGTTCGTTGCAAGGCGCGCAAGGCTGACCGCAAGTCTTCATGCAGACGCTGTGGACGCAACGGTTCTCGCAGCGAACGGAACACGGTGGACAATCTCTTACACAAGGCTCCCGACACTGATGAGAACACACGAGGGTTTGTTGGCATTTGTGGGTGCATGCTTTGTGCAGGCGACCTTGAAAGCATCCATGGCAAGTTCCTGGGCAAGGGTGGCCACATTCCAAGGTGGTGCCACATTTTGTTTTGCAGTTTGGCTCCCTTCTGTGGTCCCTGGAAATGAAGCACGGTTCTTCCTGGACGTGTCCACATTTCAGCTGCATTTGAACTCTAACCTTGCACTGAGCGGTGCAGGACTCTCCACAAGCTGCCTTACAGGGATGGTCGCATGGGAGGGTCTTTTGGCAAAGCTCTTGACAGACAAATTTCTCAGGGTCTAGGTGGCAAGGCACCTTCTGACTATGCTGGCATGACGGAATGATCTTGTCTAGGAGTACCTGGCATTCACCACATTCTTTGTAACAGCGACGTGTACATTTGTGCTTCAGCTCACACAGCACCTTCTGGCAGTCTTTCATGCACTTGTATTCTTTGTGTTCCACATCATATGGGTGGCACATACGGGTGCACACGTGGCCACAATCCAAGCGAAATTGGCAGGGCTGATCGCAGCCACCCTCGGGGGCACCTCTGAAGTCATCACTGCAGGATGCAAGGATCTGTTTATCCGGATGGTTTTGACAGCTCAACGTCAAAGCACGACCCACTTGATCTGACTCTCTCAGAGTGTGAAGGATGTTGCTCCACAGCGTAACGGAGCTGAGCATGTCCATATTTCCGATACAAAAGAGACCCATCTTAGCACGAGAAAGGGCAACGCAGACCCGGTTTGATATGTTCAGGAAGCCGACTCTCCTCTGTAGATTGCTGCGCACCAGAGACAATATGATAATGTCGTTCTCCTCCCCTTGGTATTTGTCAACAACGTGGACTTTGACTCCAGAGAAATTCGGTGAGGGCATGAGCTTACGTAGACAGTGAAGCTGTCCTGTGTAAGTCGTCAGAATGGTGATCTGAGAAGGCTTGTAGCCCTGGAGCATCAAGTAGCGGCAAAGCGCGACCACAAACTGAGCCTCGTGAGGGTTCTGGTGACTCCTTCCATCCTTAATCTCTTCCTCAAATTGCCCGTGATCCACGAAAAAGAGATTTGTCAGAACCCCCTGTAGACCGAAAGATGCAGGTGTCAAGTAGATAATGGTAGCCAACTTACTTTTTAGCAAACTGTGACAGGTACCTACCAGAACTGATGTAATATTATAATAGAAGGTTGTGTAATAGCATTTGCTGAAATTTACTTACCTTAACATTGTCATACTCCAGTACAGAGGGGTGGTTTTCCAGTGTTTCATAGATATGAGGAGTCAACAGTCGAGCGATGCTTGGCCTCATGCGATGCTAGAAATAAAACAGATTTGTTGTTCATGTTGTTTTAGCATACGATTCACTAGAGGAATGACTGACTTCAGTAAATATGTAATCAATTGGGTTACACTTTATTTTACAGTATGTGCACTTACCAGTACTTACCTAAGAAAGTACTGGATAATATAAGGTAACTAACATGGGTTAAGGTTAAGTTTAGGAGTAGTTTCAGGGTTAGTACCTAGTTATTACCCAGTTATTTTAATTACTATAACAAGTACATACACTCTAAAAAAAAAAATGCTGGGTTGTTTCAACCCAACTTTTGGTCAGATATGGACTAACCCAACCATTGGGTTAAGTTTTTAACCCAAAAGTTGGGTTAGTCCATATTTGACCCAAAGTTGGGTTGAAACAACCCAGCATTTTTTTTAGAGTGTAGTATGTACATGTGCAACAGGACTGGAAAATAAAGTGCTTCCCTTAAACGGCTGATGTAATAATACACAAACTAACCTGGTAGTTAAGGCGCACAAATGGAAAGTTCACTCTCACAAGCCTCTCAAACATCGACACTTCCAGATTGAAATTCTTGGCAAGGTCATACACTGTTGCACTAGGCCTCAACTGTGCAGGTTGAAATGCATGAAGACATGCATTAACACATGAAAGCATCATGATATATTATTACACAGGCATTTATTGTTTATGCAATAAATCAACCTAGTTAATTAACCTGATTTGACATTACAATTTAGACAATTTTGAAAATTCCTCAAAATAAAGAAATGTTAAAGATATATATAAGATGTACATATTTTCCCCACTACCCCCATAATATATTTTTTTCATAATATTTTAAGTGCTGCCTGCCTGTTGGTGATCTCCGATCAGTATGAGGTGCTGGCAGGCTTTGCTGAGGGTGGTGATGGTGTGCGCCTCCAACACCTCTGCCGCCTCCTCCACGATCACCAGTCTGGGCTGCAGCTCCTGCAGAGCCTGTCTGTATTTAGCCGCTCCTGTGGTGGTCATACCGACGACCCGAGCCTGTCGCAGCACACACAGGTCCTCACGGCGGCGGATTTCATTGAGCCTCTCCGCGGCGTCCTGATACACCTGTTCAGAGGTGAGGGCCTTAGCGCGGAGATCAGTCCGATAGCGCAAAACCCAAAGCCTGAAGGAGAAAACATGAATGTAATTTAGCTGACATTTTGTGCACTGGTGTGGCTTAAACAAATTTGTGGGTAAATGCTGCCATCTAGTGCAGGGAGTGTGTATGTGTGTCTTACCGATACAGTCTCCATCTGTCTTTCAGATTGAGGATCCACACATTCCTGGTTTGCCTTTCTTGTTGCTCACTCATGGCTGAAGTTTTCCTCAGCTCCTTTTTAGCCATTTGCTTAATTTTTTTCTTCTGGTGGCCTTGCATCTGAACACACATCAGCAGAACAGTAGCACTGAGCTCATCACAACAACACACAAATGGTGAACAGCAATGCCTTTACAATCAACATGAAATGACATTCCCAAGCCACTTTACTTCCACAATGTAGCATATTTCCAAGTAAAACAGGTTATTTCAATTCTTGCGTAACCCTGGTTTGTATGATGCATTTTTGGAGTTTGAAGACCTTCAAATCATTCACTTTCATAGCATAAAAAAGAAAAGAAAAAAAAAACAGCATGAACTTAAGATTTTGATCTTTACATTTTAAATATAAATACAATGTTTTATTTATTTTTTTTTAGATTAAAATGTTAAATATAAACAAAAGTCTGAGACCACACTGACATCTGGAATTCGGAAAAACTAAGTTTGATTTACATCAAAAAAAATAATGATGACAATAATTTTTTTATTATTTAAAATGATTTAAAAACCATCGTTTTACCCTCTCTTTTTAAATATTCTTACTCAGTTACAAACAAATGTTTAAAAATGCAAATGTTCCACTTAATCTCAATTAATATAAACTTATAAAAACAGTTTACATAATATTCACAATTGTTTTCAACATTCAACATACATTCTACACATTTAACTAATAATTAAAATAAATATATATATATATTCTACATTTTTATTAATATAATGTAAACTGTTTTCAATAAAATATATATGATTATATTAATGGATGAAGTCTCATACCTGCCATTCCTCTTGATCAGCCTGACTCTGAGCCCGATTCTGGGCTGCTTCTTGTGGTTCAGGATCATTCAGGTTCATCGCCAGCATCAACTCAGCCATGTCAGCGATGTTTTTCTGATCTTGTTTCAGCTTTTTCCAGTCTTTATCCCCGTGCTCCGCATCCACCACTATCCTCTCGGCCTGGATCAGATCCGCCTCTTCATCGATATCTATCAGTTCCTCATCGTTCAGCTGTGGCCCGTCTTCATCTGCCATCTCTGAGAAAGAAAGAGAGAGAGGTTTGTAATGCTGTATTTGCCATTAATGCTTCTGGTTTACATTCATTGACTAGAGGACTAGTTGAAATTTGTAATGCAAGCCTTAATGTGTCCTGATCTCAATTTATGCTTTGTTTGTTTGTGTTCTTTATCAACTTGCAGTAATAAAATTGTTTATTTCATGATGTACTTGGTCATGAAATCTGATCACAAGTGTTAACTGGAGACAAATACAGGCCTCAACCAGTAGGGGGCCCCGATGAGCTGCAGGAAAAATATATTACCTGCACTGCATTTATGCAAATGATTGAGAAATGCAGAATACTTTGTCTTATGAATAGTTTGGCAGTTGTTGCATTAATCATTAAATGATAATAAATACTGCATCTCAGCGGTAAATTGCTGCTGACATTGTGGTTAGTGTATTAGAGTCTCCACCTGTTAGCTGTGGCCCCTGCAAAAAAACAGAGAATCCGATGCCGAGCCACTCCGGGATCATTGAAGTCTTCTTTCTCCCCACACTCTCAAATCCATCCATCACCTAACACAGGAAGAAAGCACGTTTTGAAAACTGCTGAGTTTATACAGATTTGAAGTCACAAGATTCATGGCTTGATGAAATAAGTCAGAATTTACTGAACTTTTAGACAAAACATATATATTAAAAAAAAGTTTGCATGCATATTTGTCAAGTATCATATTTGATGCAGGCCTTCATTGTTCATATAGTCTGATATAGTGAGAATATGGAGGAAAAAACTGCTCAGTTTTATTCAGAGGCCCAATCTGAGCAAAATATGCAATTTGGTGCAAATGATGCAATCAAACTACTTCCAATAAATCCATATAAATACCAGTTGTCCCTATATCTAACTGAGCATTTAAATATCATATTACTAAGACATGTTATTGGGATACTATATCTTAGTAAGATGATTTTTAAATGCTTATTTTTTTAATGACCAAAACATATAATCCAATGCAATACAATGATGACTGAGAGATGATCATAAAAGCCTGATGATCATATTTGATACTCGCATTTGAACATTATTTTTCTAAAAAATAAATGATATTATAAAAATGTACAATTCAATACAGTAACGATATACAAGTTATTCTGACGTTTTATAAAAATCAAAAAAGATTTCACAGCAAAAAGACACGTGACGCACAAGCTGAAGGTGGACGCTTGTACAATTAGACTTTTACAAAAAAAGTATAAATTATCAATCAGATGACAGAAGGCATGGATTAGATTGTGTGTAACAGGTTTTACAGCAAAATTTTGATTATGATGATAATTTAGAGGCCTTAGAAATGTGCATAGCAAATATGATACAGTAGCTTAAAAGCAGGGCCGAGTGCCAAATGCAGTTTCATTGGGAAGTGCAACATACTATACTGTTTAAAGAATGATTTTCTGATTTTAATGGATGCAAATGAACCAAATCAAATGGGATATTAAACCCATCAAAGAAAGTCAAAGTTGTTTTTGTTAGCTTGTGCCGTTGCTTAGCGCAGATGTTCAGGGAAAAATATCATACTGCAAAATATAGCTTCAAGGTCTGTATACACTATTTAAGGATGGCATGTCTGACAGCTGTGTCAAAGCGTTTCAGAGCCTGTGTGTGTGTGTGTGTGTGTGTGTGTGTGTGTCTGTGTGTGCGTCGCACTCACTGGCTGCAGACACAGGCTGTCCCAGTGCTGAGGAGACATGTATCTCTCCAGAAAGTCTTCTCTGAGGACGCCACGCAAGCTGCACTCCAGCTGAGCGGACTGTCTCTTTAAGAGCTCCTCTGCGGCCTCCATCTGTGTGTAGATCTGTGGACATACAGCATACTCATTAGAAATATCATTCATATATTATTAGATGCACTGGCACATACTTGTTTTCAGAGAACTGAAATGAATAACGAAAATACATGTTATGCACATGCCTGACAGCACACATTTAATCTAATTATCAAATTAAACATTATATTAATTATATATTTATTGAGATTTTTTTTAAGAACAGTTTATGAAAAAATAAAAAGGGTTTTCATAATGTATTCACTCTTGTGTAATTTCAAACATTATTATTATTATTGTCGTTGTTTTTGTAAATGGTTAAACGGTTATTACGTTTAAAACCAAAATCATTAAAAAAATAGTAAAAAATAAAACTTTTTCATTACTTGAATTAAAAGTAAATATTAAATGAAATAATATAAAATATAAAGACAAACTTATTTTTATTTCAGCTAGTTGGCAAGGCAGCATTTCTAATTTTCGTTTAGTTTAACTTAAAGTACTAAAATTATTAAAAATTACAACTGAAATAAAAAAAAAATTTAAAAACTGTTTAGACATATTGAAAAGACAAAAACTAATAAAACTGACAAAACACAAATTTACTAAAACTTTAAATAAAATTTAATGAAAACAGAAATATAAAATAGTAAAAAAAATATTATAAAAACTATAACAGTATATAAATAATACTAAAATATCACTCTAACATTCTATTGACAATCCTAGGAAATAATAGTATATAATATAATAATAATTAGTAAATAAAATAAAATACAGGAATGTCATAATGAAATCTGAGCTGTGTCCATGATAGAGGGCTCACTTCATGATGGGCTCTCCTCAGGTGCTGTGGTAAATTTTTGCGGAAGTTTGATGCCCTGGTCAGCTCCCTCAGACCAAAGGGCTTTAGAGTTTCACTGTTGCTTCGTCCTCCAACTCTCACAATGCCCCTTTTTAAAAATCCATGGATGCCTGGGACAAAATTTATGAAATATCTCATAATATCATACATGAAGCTAGTTATCTTTTGTGCAATCGAGTTATCTTTTACTGGACTAGAATTAACTCTCTGGAGAAGCCATAAAGTTCAAAGTCCCTTAAATGCTTAAAAGAAAATATTTTCTGAGACACATGGGATGTAAGATTACTGGTGTGTTTTTGTAACAAGCAAGAACACAGAGGTAGGAGGCATCTCTTTTTGCTTTCCATTTTATCTTATCGACGGCTCTAAGAAACAACTGAGAGACCTACCCATACTTATCCACAAAGTACCAAAAAAGCAACAAGATCTTATAAATACCACACAGATGCACCGTACCTTCCAGAAACTGGTCAAGAGCATGATTGGTATAGCAGACCACCAGCATAGGGCAATTATTTGACCAGGCCTCATGGTTGTTTAGCAAAGCCTGAGCGATCTTCAGGCCTACATGCGTCTTCCCTGCAAAGAAGAAAACAAACAGGATCTTCACATTTTCCAGATGTCTTTGCACTCCAGAAATAGGTTGCATCTATTAAGCCGTTATAATTAACTTTTTTGTGCATATGCAAGATGATCTCGAGAGTACCGCATTGGTTAACAGCAAACCCTAGTCACAGATAAGTCACCTGTTCCTGGTGGTCCCTGTATGATGGCCACTTCATTGGTTAAGGCCAGTTTAAGCGCTTGAAGTTGGCTTTCATCGAGACCCACTTTTTCCTCATCAGGCCAGGCGTGTGGGGTCAAGGGGTTGAAGGGTGGAATCTTCTCCTGCCCTTCTGCCATAATGCTAGAAAGATCGTATGACCTTCCTTCCACCCGAAGGTAAGCTGGAGGATCTACATCTGTGTTGCACTCCACTATGTACCTAAAACAACAAAAATGTGCAGTGTGGTGTTTACCAAGGTAGGCATGACTATTATTACTGTTCAGACCTGGAACTGACGATACAAAGACTTGGCAGTAAGTACTTTTGACAACCTAGGAACCACCCAGAACACCCAAGCAACCACAAAACAACACTCTAAAAACCATTAAGGAATACCTTAGCAATTCTCTAGTTTTGCACAAGTAAGAAATGCATACCTTTGAAAGGGAACATCATTCTCATCTTGCTCCTGGAGACCTTCTAGGACATATCTATAGGCCTCAAAGTAAGCCGTGGTCTCGACCATCAGGAAGGAGTCCGAGGGCTGAATTCTGGCCAACCTGGCCCTGCTCTCAGAAGAAAAACAGAGATGCACCTGTCCCTTCCTCAGCAGCGTTGGATCCCGATCGGTAACAGTGGCGAACAGGAAGGTTTCGAAATTGTCCATGGAGAGACAGACAAGGGATCCGTAAATGAGACGCTTGGAATTTTCCCACCGGACAAACTGTAAGAGAAGATTCAATGAAATAAACTGATAGAAGGATCAATGGTGGAAGGACATAATTGGGAGCTATAGAGTGCATGGAGTTCTTTCAGACAACTTGTAATTTGTGATTACCTGAAGAGGCCGTGGGTCAAACTGCACTTTGTAGGCGATGCCCGTTGGTGTGCAGAGTGGCAAAACCAATCGGGTGTCAAAGTAGATTCTGATGTCATCAAAACGCCTCTTTTTCATTGGTATTCCATCGATAGTCTCACTGTGTTGGTTCCTCAGGATCTCCTTGACGCCCTCTCTCAGCGGCCTCACAAAATCTTCACGCAAAAGTCGGAAGTGTGTGTCTAGATAGATGCGAGTGTTAGGAAAGCTTTGAGACATTATGTTGGGTCTCAGGAATGGCTTCTGGTCTAGGTGGAACTCCTCAATGGTTGGATAAATGCTCATCGTCCTGAAGTCTTCTTCCCCAGGTGGGGCGTCCTCGTCAGCTGCTAGGAAGGAGTAGTTATCGGACCGCAAGGTGCCTTCCCTTGATTTTTCTTGGAGGTGGTCCACCAAACCCTGCACCCTCTCCAAGTCTTCATCAGTACTGGGGAGAATATCCACACCAGTGGCACGCAACTGGTTGACGGTCGGTTTCAAAAGAGCCACCAACATGGAGACCGACTGGATAGAGCTCTGAGGAAACATGTTGAGAACTTCAGAGAGAAGGCTGATGATGTTGCTCAGATGTTGGGGATACTGCTCCCTTCGAGCTTGCGCATAATCCGACATCATTCCAGTCACATGATACGGAAGAATGTTACGGAAAAACTTTGAATCCTTGACAATGCGAGCCAAGTGCAGCACGATCTTGCGGTCAATTCGAGACCCGAAGGCCTTGCAGAGAACTTGACAGACCAGCTGCACCAGGTCGCTTCTCATCGTACTGTCATCAAGCAGATTCTTGAGCCCAGTGCTAGATGAAAGGGTGATGGCCACCTCGGATGCTTCTCTCTCCAGCAGGCCTTCAAGCATTTTATACCCCAGTTTGCGTACTTCAGGGGTGCCATCTCTCCCTCTTCCTCTTCCTCTCCCATTTCCCCCTCTACCTCGCTGAGCTTCTACTCTTCCTCTTTGAGGTTCTTCACCTTGTGGACCAACTCTTAAATCAGTCATACTTCTACTGGCTGGTTGGTGACCCATGTTTTCAGGGCGGTTGCTTAAATTTAAAGGAGCTGGAAGTAAATAATTGGGAAAATTTTGTTGCATGAGCCCATAAACAGGTCTCCCAAATCCTCTTGAGTGGCCTCCCCTTATCACTGGGCGGTGGACAGCGTTCCAACTTGGCTTCCCTTGATGATGTTGCCTGTATTCTTCTCTCCTCTGTCCTCTGCCCCTTCCATCTCCTCCTCCACCTCCTCTTGCACCTTGAGCTTTTTCATCTGGCCATCTTTCCCATTGGCTGTTTGTACTTCCACTGGCTTGTTGGTGACCTCGACCCCTTCCTTCTCCTCCTCCTCCTCCTCCTCCTCCTCTTCCACCTCTTCCTTCTCCTCCTCCTCTTCCACCTCTGCCTCCTCCTCCCTCCCCTCGGCCACCTCTGCTGCTTCCTCTGCTTCGATTGGGAGACCTGCTTGCTTGTCTTTGACCAGGCACAGA
>NW_015505273.1:2368997-2374152 GCF_001515645.1 Sinocyclocheilus grahami
C
Organism: Sinocyclocheilus grahami; assembly: GCF_001515645.1. Lineage (NCBI taxonomy): Eukaryota > Metazoa > Chordata > Actinopteri > Cypriniformes > Cyprinidae > Sinocyclocheilus > Sinocyclocheilus grahami. The sequence goes on from NW_015505273.1 coordinate 2,368,999, forward strand.
TATCTACATGTCTGTCTGTCTATCTATCTACATGTCTGTCTGTCAGTCTCTATCTATCTATCTATCTATCTATCTACATGTCTGTCTGTCTGTCTGTCTATCTATCTACATGTCTGTCTGTCTGTTTATATCTATCTATCTATCTATCTATCTATCTATCTATCTGTATGTCTGTCTGTCTGTCTATCTATCACTCTATATGTCTGTCTGTCTATCTATCTATCTACATGTCTGTCTGTCTATCTATCTACATGTCTGTCTGTCTATCCATCTATCTACATGTCTGTCTGTCTATCTATCTGTCTGTCTATCTATCTGTCTATCTATCTATCTATCTATCTACATGTCTGTCTGTCTCTCTATCTATCTATATGTCTGTCTATCTATCTATCTATCTATCTATCTATCACTCTATATGTTTGTCTGTCTCTCTATCTATATGTCTCTCTGTCTGTCTATCTATCTATCTACATGTCTGTCTCTCTATCTATATGTATGTCTGTCTATCTATCACTCTATGTCTGTCTGTCTGTCTGTCTGTCTACCTATATGTCTGTCTGTCTGTCTACCTATCTGTCTGTCTGTCTATCTATCTAGCTATATGTCTGTCTGTCTGCCTATCTATCTATCTATCTATCTATCTACATGTCTGTCTGTCTCTCTATCTACATGTCTGTCTGTCTGTCTGTCTGTCTATCTATCTATCTATCTATATGTCTGTCTGTCTGTCTGTCTATCTATCTATCAGTCTTTCTCTCGATCATCCATCCATCCGTCTGTCTGTCTGTCTATTAAATTTTTTAAATTGATCTCTCTCTCTCTTAATGAGTCTCTCTCTGAGTATCTCTACGAGTCTCTCTCTCTCTCTCTCTCTTAATGAGTCTCTCAATTCAATTCAATTCAAATAGCTTTATTGGCATGACAAAAATAAATTTTGTATTGCCAAAGCATTAAGACAACAAAGAGAATGGTTTAACCTCTGAACATATACATTAGAACATCTGACCATTTATTTATATATTATAACTAATATGTAATATATAACTAATATGGAAATGTCATATATACCCATAGATACATATAGGAAAAATAAATAAATATATAAAAAAATAATAATAATAATAAAGATTTTCCTGTAGCAACTGCTGGACTGAGAATTGGAACATTATGTACATGTGTAACAGTATTTCAGCTCTGGCCTGTGAGAGTGTCTCTATTGGCTGTGTGTTTCTGGATTGTGTTCGTCCCTCAGGTCAGAGCACGATGCTACGAATTTTGCAGCAATATTTCCACATTTGGCTTTTTCGCTGAGAATGAAACAAAGTTTTTCAGTTGGGCTACAAATGTTAAATTGGGGAAATATTTGATTAATTTTGGGGTAATAGTGGTCTCTAATGTTTTGGTATTTGGGGCATTCTGTGAGGAAGTCCAGCTGTGTTTCGATATCTCCCAGACTGCAGTGGGACCAGATTCTCTCCTCACGAGAGAGCCTATCTAACCATCTATCTAGTCTGAAAGTCTGTTGTCTTGTTTAGTCAAATAGAGCTAAATTAATTATTGACATGCCACTGTGAAATATCAGTTTAATTTCTCTTTAAATTATACATCAGCAAAGGCAGAACCTGATATCACAAAGAACTATATAAATAGAACTATACTATATATAACATATCAAAATTACATTGCACAGGATCCACATCTACACTTACTGTTGGTCTGTCAAAAAAACTACAGTACAATGTCATTGCGATACAGAAAATAAAATAAACAAGATTCTTATATATATATATAGAGAGAGAGAGAGAGAGATACAATAACATGTTTTTATATATATATATATTTTTTTTCAAATGCTTTATCATAATGTTACAATATATTGTAAAATGAGAATATTACTTGCGTTTATTCTCTCTTTAAAAAATATTTCATGATTAAATGTCTGCGTGCTAGTCTGCTACCGGAAATGAGCTGGCTAAAAAACAACACACAGAACTGCTCGACTCTTTAGAGATATAGATATAAATAATAGATATAACATGTAAATAATAGCGTAAACAAAGCGATTCTTGTTTAATATGATCTCAAGCACTCACCTAGTTTCGATGTCTTCGGTTATAACGCGTCTTTGATCTCCTCGGAGCCTTTAAACGCCGGGTTAGTTTCGTTTCTCGCGGCTGTGGGCGGATCATCAGCCGGTTTCTCATTTATTTATATATTATAACTAATATGTAATATATAACTAATATGGAAATGTCATATATACCCATAGATACATATAGGAAAAATAAATAAATATATAAAAAAATAATAATAATAATAAAGATTTTCCTGTAGCAACTGCTGGACTGAGAATTGGAACATTATGTACATGTGTAACAGTATTTCAGCTCTGGCCTGTGAGAGTGTCTCTATTGGCTGTGTGTTTCTGGATTGTGTTCGTCCCTCAGGTCAGAGCACGATGCTACGAATTTTGCAGCAATATTTCCACATTTGGCTTTTTCGCTGAGAATGAAACAAAGTTTTTCGGTTGGGCTACAAATGTTAAATTGGGGAAATATTTGATTAATTTTGGGGTAATAGTGGTCTCTAATGTTTTGGTATTTGGGGCATTCTGTGAGGAAGTCCAGCTGTGTTTCGATATCTCCCAGACTGCAGTGGGACCAGATTCTCTCCTCACGAGAGAGCCTATCTAACCATCTATCTAGTCTGAAAGTCTGTTGTCTTGTTTAGTCAAATAGAGCTAAATTAATTATTGACATGCCACTGTGAAATATCAGTTTAATTTCTCTTTAAATTATACATCAGCAAAGGCAGAACCTGATATCACAAAGAACTATATAAATAGAACTATACTATATATAACATATCAAAATTACATTGCACAGGATCCACATCTACACTTACTGTTGGTCTGTCAAAAAAACTACAGTACAATGTCATTGCGATACAGAAAATAAAATAAACAAGATTCATATATATAGAGAGAGAGAGAGAGAGATACAATAACACGTTTTTATATATATATATTTTTTCAAATGCTTTATCATAATGTTACAATATATTGTAAAATGAGAATATTACTTGCGTTTATTCTCTCTTTAAAAAATATTTCATGATTAAATGTCTGCGTGCTAGTCTGCTACCGGAAATGAGCTGGCTAAAAAACAACACACAGAACTGCTCGACTCTTTAGAGATATAGATATAAATAATAGATATAACATGTAAATAATAGCGTAAACAAAGCGATTCTTGTTTAATATGATCTCAAGCACTCACCTAGTTTCGATGTCTTCGGTTATAACGCGTCTTTGATCTCCTCGGAGCCTTTAAACGCCGGGTTAGTTTCGTTTCTCGCGGCTGTGGGCGGATCATCAGCCGGTTTCTGTGAGTCAGAACCGAAAGCGACGAACGGAAAACACAAACCGTGGAGAAATCTACGGTATATCTCAATAACAATGCATTCATGCATTGTGCATATGCCATTGGTCATCAGTTCAATGCGAACACAACTCATTTAAATGAAAATGAATGAAAATTATAATAATAATAGAATTTTCCCCACTATATAGAAGTAATTCTATATCTTGTTAAAATAAAGTATGCATATCCTTACCTTTGATTTTATCAGTAAATAGTACAATGCGAACACAACTCATTTAAAGTAAAATGAATGAAAATTTATAATAATAGAATTTCCCCCACTATATAGAAGTAATTCTATATCTTGTTAAAATAAAGTACGCATATCCTTACCTTTGATTTTATCAGTAAACAGTTCAATGCGAACAACTCATTTCAATTCAAATTAATGAAAATAATAATAGAATTTCCCCACTACTATAGAAGTGATTCTATATAGAGTTCAAATAAAGTACGCATATCCTTACCTTTGATTTTATCCGTAAACAGTTCATTGGGAACACAACTCATTTCAATTAAAATGAATGAAAATTATAATAATAGAATTTTCCCCACTATATAGAAGTAATTCTATATCTTGTTAAAATAAAGTATGCATATCCTTACCTTTGATTTTATCCGTAAACAGTTCAATGCGAACACAACTCATTTCAATTCAAATGAATGAAAATAATAATAATAATAATAATAGAATTGTCCCCACTACTATAGAGGTGATTCTATATCTTGTTAAAATAAAGTATGCATATTCTTAATTTTATCATAATAAACAACAACCTACATTCAGTGCTGTATTCATTGATCAGTAGTTTGCAAACACAACATCTTTAAGACTTTCAGGTCTCTTTAGGAAGGCGTTTGTATTAAACCAGCTGCTTGAGACGTTTCACGAAAACCGAAACCTACTTGGAGAAAATGTTGTGGCTTGTATAAAAAGCATTGGTGCAGATGCAAAGCAAATACAAGCCCGTGCAACAATGTGGTAGAGGTGGCAAAACCTGGAAATTGCTGATCAACAGCAATTCATCTAATTTGGCAGAGCAAACCAGTTAAATACAGGCTTTAAGTGTGCAAAACTCATGCAAACATGACCTGCTGCGATAAAAGCTCGACTGTGGAGAGACTAGCTGTAATAAAAGAGAATCTTGAATAAAAGGAGCCATAGCAAGACTTGGTTAAAAAAACTGTTCTCAACAATCACGATCTGTTTGATGAAGAAACACAGAACTTTGACCTGAATGGAGCTTCAAGTTTACATCCAGCTTTAAATCAACTAGAGCTCAGACTAGATGCAGATGGCCACTTCAGCAACAACCACTAATAGCTTCACATTACACCCCGTCTAATTTTGTCATGATTTTACACAGATACTGCCAACTGCCCTTTAAAATACTACTAATTTCTGATGGCGTTGCCAAAGTGCCCTATTTGAGGGAGAAAGTTATACATGAACATACAAGGTCATTCTCTGAGATGACACAATTACAGTGCAAAAAAAGCATTTATTATTATTATATTGTTTATTATAAATACTTAATATTTCTATTTAAATTCTAGTAGTTTAATTTAATGTTCACCCATATTCGGTTACCATATACTCTATAAACATTTGAGTAACTACTACAATAAAGAAGCTCCATATGATATTTACACAAGTATGTAGTTCAGCAGAACTCACTCTGCAGGTACTTATAAGCGTTACCTTCATTTTTAAATATTTGGTGTGTTAATG
>NW_015505273.1:2374176-2392709 GCF_001515645.1 Sinocyclocheilus grahami
TATAGAAGTAATTCTATATCTTGTTAAAATAAAGTATGCATATCCTTACCTTTGATTTTATCCGTAAACAGTTCAATGCGAACACAACTCATTTCAATTCAAATGAATGAAAATAATAAAAATAATAATAATAGAATTGTCCCCACTACTATAGAGGTGATTCTATATCTTGTTAAAATAAAGTATGCATATTCTTAATTTTATCATAATAAACAACAACCTACATTCAGTGCTGTATTCATTGATCAGTAGTTTGCAAACACAACATCTTTAAGACTTTCAGGTCTCTTTAGGAAGGCGTTTGTATTAAACCAGCTGCTTGAGACGTTTCACGAAAACCGAAACCTACTTGGAGAAAATGTTGTGGCTTGTATAAAAAGCATTGGTGCAGATGCAAAGCAAATACAAGCCCGTGCAACAATGTGGTAGAGGTGGCAAAACCTGGAAATTGCTGATCAACAGCAATTCATCTAATTTGGCAGAGCAAACCAGTTAAATACAGGCTTTAAGTGTGCAAAACTCATGCAAACATGACCTGCTGCGATAAAAGCTCGACTGTGGAGAGACTAGCTGTAATAAAAGAGAATCTTGAATAAAAGGAGCCATAGCAAGACTTGGTTAAAAAAACTGTTCTCAACAATCACGATCTGTTTGATGAAGAAACACAGAACTTTGACCTGAATGGAGCTTCAAGTTTACATCCAGCTTTAAATCAACTAGAGCTCAGACTAGATGCAGATGGCCACTTCAGCAACAACCACTAATAGCTTCACATTACACCCCGTCTAATTTTGTCATGATTTTACACAGATACTGCCAACTGCCCTTTAAAATACTACTAATTTCTGATGGCGTTGCCAAAGTGCCCTATTTGAGGGAGAAAGTTATACATGAACATAAGGTCATTCTCTGAGATGACAGACACAATTACAGTGCAAAAAAAACATTTATTATTATTATATTGTTTATTATAAGTACTTAATATTTCTATTTAAATTCTAGTAGTTTAATTTAATGTTCACCCATATTCGGTTACCATATACTCTATAAACATTTGAGTAACTACTACAATAAAGAAGCTCCATATGATATTTACACAAGTATGTAGTTCAGCAGAACTCACTCTGCAGGTACTTATAAGCGTTACCTTCATTTTTAAATATTTGGTGTGTTAATGGAGCCAACACATTCTTCACAGTAAATAATAAAATTAATAAATAGTAGCAAGCAATAAATACAAATATTTAATCAAATAAAATAACTATATATATCATTATTTGATTTTTAAAATAATATTTTTTATATAATTTTTTTTTAATAGTTATATATATATACACACATACATACACGTACATATGTAACTCTTATTAAAAACATGAATATTAAAAAATACTGTGATTATGCATCTTTACTGTGCAGAATACTGTGAGAGCTTCATTAATTTCGTACAGTACCAGAAGACTTCTCTCTACATTATCTTCAAGGTCGGCTGATAAAGGAGTTTCCTGACACTGATTCATTGTTTCACGTGGGCTGTAAAGTCTAACATCTCCGAGCGCCCTTCAGACGGCCGGCTGATCTCTAACAGAAGCTTCACTTCATCTCGTTCTGCAGGAATCATTTGGCTTTAATCAAGGGAAATCAATCTTATTTCTGATGCTCATTAGCCGTTGGCTCATATTTGCTCTGCTCTACCATGACAAATGCATGGACAAACAGCAGCACAGGTTTTCATTTATAGAGTTTTATTTGTAGGGTTTACGTTGGGGAAGGGATTGGAGGGAGGATGATAATAAAATGACGTGAGGCTGATGTTACGCTGAAGTCTGGCTTCTTATACATCAGGCACGGCTTCACTTTCTTCTGTACCTGAGAAGACACATTAAAGACTTGAGACGAGACACAGCAGACAAAAATGATGCTTTCCGCGCTATTCACTCGTTTTCTTGTATAAAAACCAAGACATTAGATTAAGACGTACCTAAAACATATATTATTTCTTACTTTAAATATTTGAAATAGCTTCAGAGTATATCAATTTCAAACAAATATATAAATCGTTTATATAAAATACTGTTATAATTTTCATAAAATATTTAAACTAGCTTTTCTTTATCACACTCGGTGTATGAAAACGTTTTATTCCCTATGCAGGGATTTACCGGTTTAAACTAAATATATTATTAAATGATTACTTGCATAATGGAATGTAGCCATAGATACACAGAAGTACAATAAAATGCAAGCATAAAATACATTTTATAAAAACGAAAATACATTTTCACAAACATTTTAATTTTTTTTGCACTCATAACTTCCATGATGTATTTTATTATTTGTGAGCCTGGAGCACAGAAGCAGTGTTAAGTCGCTGGGGGATATTTGTAGCAATAGACAAAAATACATTTAGATTTAGATTTTTCTTTTATGCCAAAAATCATCAGGATATTAAGTAAAGATCATGTTCCATGAAGATATTTTGTAAATATATCAAAACTTCATTTTTAATTAGTAATATGCATAGCTAAGAACTTCATTTGAACAACTTTAAAGATGATTTTCTCAATATTTAGATGTTTTTGCACCCTCAGATTCCAGATTTTCTAATAGTTGTATCTCAGCCAAATATTGTCCGATCCTAACAAACCATACATCAATGGAAAGATTATTTATATATATATATATATATATATATATATACACACACACACACACACATATAATTAATATAATATATATAATCTTGAAAAATTGACACTTAAGACTGGTTTTGTGGACCAGGGTCACATTTATGATATAATGATTTTTTTGGTTTTTGGTTGTCCGCTACATTTTAATTCAAGGTGCGTATTTTATTTCATATTTTGTGGTTTTGAACATCTTTTATTTTACATATAATATTTAAAGTATTTCACACCTGACTTATGCTTACATTTACTTGTAGTTTTGTATATTTAGTGCAACACTCCTTACGTATTTAATCATTTTATGATTTATGTTTATACTCTTTAGTTTTAAATCCCTCCATAATTCCCAACCGATGCATAATTTAATTTTATTTTTTTTTAATGAAAATTAACAAAAACTCTGTTGCTACTGATAATCCTGTTAAATGAAATTAAAGTCTCACAATTAATTTTTTTTTTTCTTTTTTAGGATGCATGAAAAGTGAGTGCATATTTAATGATGGGAATGTGTTTGTAATAAATCTTACCTGGTCTTTGACTTGAAACGTCCTCCTTTCTTGTTTGAAATGCCGAGTCTCTTCCGGTCCTCGAAGGATGGCCTAGACAGAGAAAACCACCGTTAGACTCAGAGTCAAGAACACAGAAGCGTGAAATCTTCAGGATGGCATGCAGCGGCACACACCCGGCTCTGTACTGCTTCAGAGTTTTCTTGCTGGTGTTCGTGAGCTCCTTGTCAAACACCGACTTCTTCTTGCCACCCTTGTCTTTGGAAACTGGAAGAAGAAAGTTTAAGCAGTCAATTTAAATGCACGTTTTCAAATGATCAGCCCATGCTGGAGGTTCTGACCTTTCTTCACGGGTTCGTCCTCTGGAATGGCTCTGGCTCTCTTCTGCTTGCGGTCGCGTTTGGCGGCTCGTTCAGCAAACATCTGAGACTTCAGCACCTCGAACTGAGCTCTCTCCTCCGCCTGCGGTTCAAACACACACTGAGCACTAAAAACAAATCTGAGCATGATGCTTCATTCAGTGCTGAACCTCTATGAACATGATTTATGGATTCACTACAAAAAAGCTCATTTAATTTCAGATGGATAGCGACGCACAAAGGCAGGTCATTTACTGTTTAACTAAAGCAAAGCAAATAAGACAGCTTGATGAAATGATCTCACCGTTAACTCTTTCTTCTTGCCCTGTTTGAGGAACTGAGCACGTTTTTTCTTTCCTCTCAGAGCCAAATCAAAATCCTGCAGTGCTTTGGCCACTTTGACAAGGAATGAAAAAATGAAAATGAAGGATGATATTTAAAACAATTCCATAATGCAAAGACACACACACGAACAATTAGTGAATTATAAAGAATTATTGAGAATTTAATGCGAATCTGAGGTGGTAACATGTTTTCACATTGCTGTGTGTTCACTATTGTTCAACAGTTTGGGGTCTGTACGTTTTTTTTTGTAAGAAATTAATACTTTTATTCATCAAGGACGCATTAAATTGATCAAAAGTGACTGTGAAGACATTTAGAATGTTACAGAAGATTCCATTTCAAATAAATGCTGTTCTTTTGAACGTTCGATTCATCTGTGAATCCTGAAAAATAACATGTATCACAGTTTCCACAAAAATATTGGGCAGCACAATTGTTTTCAACATTGATGATAATCAGAAATGTGTCTTGAGCAGCAAATCAGCATATTAGAATGATTTCTGAAGATCATGTGACACTAAAGACTGGAGTAATGATGCTGAAAATACAGCTGTGCATCACCGGAATAAATTACATTTTCACATCTATTCACATAGAGAACAGCTATTATAGATTGTAATAATATTTCACAATTTAATCGTTTTTATTGTATTTGTTATCTAATAAATGCCGCCTTGGTGAGCAGAAGAGACTTCTTTCAAAAACATTTAAAAATCTTACTAACCACCGTTAGACTCAGAGTCAAGAACACAGAAGCGTGAAATCTTCAGGATGGCATGCAGCGGCACACACCCGGCTCTGTACTGCTTCAGAGTTTTCTTGCTGGTGTTCGTGAGCTCCTTGTCAAACACCGACTTCTTCTTGCCACCCTTGTCTTTGGAAACTGGAAGAAGAAAGTTTAAGCAGTCAATTTAAATGCACGTTTTCAAATGATCAGCCCATGCTGGAGGTTCTGACCTTTCTTCACGGGTTCGTCCTCTGGAATGGCTCTGGCTCTCTTCTGCTTGCGGTCGCGTTTGGCGGCTCGTTCAGCAAACATCTGAGACTTCAGCACCTCGAACTGAGCTCTCTCCTCCGCCTGCGGTTCAAACACACACTGAGCACTAAAAACAAATCTGAGCATGATGCTTCATTCAGTGCTGAACCTCTATGAACATGATTTATGGATTCACTACAAAAAAGCTCATTTAATTTCAGATGGATAGCGACGCACAAAGGCAGGTCATTTACTGTTTAACTAAAGCAAAGCAAATAAGACAGCTTGATGAAATGATCTCACCGTTAACTCTTTCTTCTTGCCCTGTTTGAGGAACTGAGCACGTTTTTTCTTTCCTCTCAGAGCCAAATCAAAATCCTGCAGTGCTTTGGCCACTTTGACAAGGAATGAAAAAATGAAAATGAAGGATGATATTTAAAACAATTCCATAATGCAAAGACACACACACGAACAATTAGTGAATTATAAAGAATTATTGAGAATTTAATGCGAATCTGAGGTGGTAACATGTTTTCACATTGCTGTGTGTTCACTATTGTTCAACAGTTTGGGGTCTGTACGTTTTTTTTTGTAAGAAATTAATACTTTTATTCATCAAGGACGCATTAAATTGATCAAAAGTGACTGTGAAGACATTTAGAATGTTACAGAAGATTCCATTTCAAATAAATGCTGTTCTTTTGAACGTTCGATTCATCTGTGAATCCTGAAAAATAACATGTATCACAGTTTCCACAAAAATATTGGGCAGCACAATTGTTTTCAACATTGATGATAATCAGAAATGTTTCTTGAGCAGCAAATCAGCATATTAGACTGATTTCTGAAGATCATGTGACACTGAAGACTGGAGTAATGATACTGAAAATACAGCTGTGCATCACCGGAATAAATTACATTTTCACATCTATTCACATAGAGAACAGCTATTATAGATTGTAATAATATTTCACAATTTAATCGTTTTTATTGTATTTGTTATCTAATAAATGCAGCCTTGGTGAGCAGAAGAGACTTCTTTCAAAAACATTTAAAAATCTTACTGAACCCAAACAAAGTGTTTTCTCCAAGACTTTCTTTCACGAAAGCTCATGAGTTAGACTCACTGCGCTCTTTCTTTCTCTCCTCGTGTGTTTGAAACCACGTCCTTGGCACCTGTTTCTCGTCTGCGCTCTGTGTTAACCTCTTCTGAGCTGAACTGATCTGGAACGCAGCACAAAGAGGAAACACACACGTCCGGTTCACTACAGGAGTCAGAGCGCGTCTAAAAATACACTGACGAAAGTCAGACCTGTGCCTCTGAATGAGCCATTTCCTTTTCCTCCTTCTCCAGGCGCAACACCGCATACACGTCCTTCTCCAGCTTCTCAATCAGATCCCGAAACTTCAGGATGACCTCTGAGAGACGGCCATAAACACACGCTTTATTAACAGAGTCATTTATGATACAAAACAGCATCAAAACAATGCATTTACATGAGACCATTCCAACTAGTTTGTGATTTTGGATAAGGATTTTTATCAATTCTTCAAATCATTTTGAATTACAGGGTTTCTGCAGGTTTTATAAAAATAAATGTAAGACTTTGACGGCCATAAACACACGCTTTATTAACAGAGTCATTTATGATACAAAACAGCATCAAAACAATGCATTTACATGAGACCATTCCAACTAGTTTGTGATTTTGGATAAGGATTATCAATTCTTCAAATCATTTTGAATTACAGGGTTTCTGCAGGTTTTATAAAAATAAATGTAAGACTTGTTTTAAGATCAAGTAAAGACATTTTAAGGAACAGAATGAGTTGCAAGCTATCTGCATTAATGCATTACTGCATTACAACCAATCTTACATCTGCATTGTTTGTAAATCATTTTACAAGAAAATAGCTCTACTCCCAACTACTAAAATATGGAAATCACTTGGAAAAAAATTGTTCTTCCTCAGTGTTTTCCAGTAAAAATCTCTAAAGATGTAATAAACAAAATTACATAAGTTAAGTCTTGTTTTCTGAGAAATTGAACCAAATGAAGTGAGTTTATGATTAAAGGTACAAAAGCCTGCCAACAGAGTCAGAAAAATCAACTCAATCCAAAGGAAAAATTGTTACATTTCTCAGAAAGAGACTTAATTTCTTCCTTTTGCATTCGATTTAAGGATGTTTAGATATTTGTGTTGGAAAACAAGACAAAAGCAAAGAAAAAAAAAAAATACTAAAAAGGTTATGCATTTTTAGCAACATTTAATGCCATGACTATGAATTTAAGACTTTCTAGTCTGACTTAACACCTTTTTAATGCCTTCATTTGTGGAAGGACTTAAAACATGTTAAGACCTTTTTAAGCCCTGCAGAAACTCTGGATTGAGACCGATAAGAGAAGAATCATTCAGAGAGATTTACGAATCAGTTTGACAGATTCGTCAGAAAGTAACCAACTCAAATGCGAGATCTGTCATGAACTGGAACGTTTCTCTCAAGACAATCTCAAACATCTTTACCTTGAGGAACAACACGCGCTTTGACGGGTGTTTTGGCTTTTTTAACGATCTCTTTCAGCATCTTTCTCTCGGTCTCACCCACGAGAGACACGGATCGGCCCACTTTCCCCGCGCGAGCCGTTCGGCCCACCCTGTGCACGTAATGCTTCACTGTGTTGGGCATGGTGAAGTTTATCACCTGCAAACACACATGCATTCAGACTCGGTTCTTTGATGCTTGTGGTGTCTCTAACACAGATATATGTGACCCTGGACCACAAAACCAGGCATAAGGGTCAATTTTTTGAAATTGAGATTTATACATAATCTGAAAGCTGTGTAAGCTTTCCATTGGTGTATGGTTTGTTAGGATCGGACAATATTTGGCTGAGATACAACTATTTGAAAATCTGGAATCTGAGGGTGCAAAAAAATCTAAATATTGAGAAAATCATCTTCCAAATGAAGTTCTTAGCAATGCATATTACTAATCAAAAATTAAGTTTTGATATATTTATGGTAGGAAATTTACAAAATATCTTCATGGAACATGATCTTTACTTAATATCCTAATGATTTTTGTCATAAAAGAGAAATGTATAATTTTGACCCATACAATGTATTGTTGGCTATTGCTACAAATATCCCCCAGCGACTTAACACTGCTTCTGTGCTCCAGGGCCACATATTATGTGCAAACTAATGAGAACTCACAGTCTTCACTCCCTCTATATCCAGACCTCTGGCAGCCACATCTGTGGCCACTAAAATATCAATCTGTTCGTCCTTGAAACGCCTGAAACACAAAGACGTCTTTCATGCAGCAGTCAAATATTTGTGCTTTGTTTTTGCATGAAACTCTTCGCGGCACCTCAGACTCTCCAATCTCTGCGTCTGCGACAGGTTTCCGTGAAGCTCGCCAACCTTTAACCCCATCAAGCCCAGCAGGATGTGCATGCGGTGAGCCTGCTTCTTCGTCTGAGTGAAGAGCATCACGTGGTCCTGAAACGTTCTGGTCAGGAGAGCTGCGGACGATTTAACACACGCGTTTCACAAAGAGATTAAATCCAAGAACAAATCAGGAAAGACTCTATGACTCTGTTCCAAACCCTAGTGAGCTGCCTAGACAGCATTTTCAGAAGACTCTTCCAAACGGTAGAAAGCTAAATTATTTTTTTTAATTGAAATACTTCATTTTTGGTCAAAGTATAAGCCAATATTGCATTCATGCATCCTTCATGGATATGCAATCCCAGAACGCACTGCAATCAGTGTTATAGTTCAAAACAACCTATTAATAAAAATCTGAAAATGCTGAATTTAAATTAAATTAGTTTGAAAGTTTTAGATAAGAACTTGCCTTGGCAACTGAACTAAGTTTACTAAAACCGAAATAAAAATAAAACCTAAAGAGAAATATGCTAAATAAAAATAAATAAATAAAATTTAAAAAAAAATCACAAAATTATAAAAAATATAAATATTATAAACATAGTATATATATAATATAAAAATACAAATCTAAAAATAAAAGCGAATTTAAAAGATTTCCAAATACTATAATAGTATATGATTAATACTAAAATAACACTGACTGCACTTAGCTCAAATATTTTCCTTCAAACACGGTGGACAGCTTCAAAGCAAAGGTACATTATAAATATATTTTGATATTTTTTATTTATATTTTGCTTGTAAATAGTTGAATACAATTTTAAAAAATGCACATTTATGTGCTTATTCGAGGAACACACTTACGCCAAACTCTACTGGATTCACTGAGTGTTAGTCGAGTCTTGTGTGGTTCACTAATGACCATTTACAGAGTTACTAACCGTGAAAAACACTTGGAATCAGTCACTTATAAAGATGCAGTTCAGTCAGAACACCCTATGTAGACAGCACACTAACTAGGGCACCTTACCTGCAACTATAGCCTCTCTGTCTCCTTCTTTATTGGGTCTGATCCTCACAAACTCTTGTCTGAGATACGGCGCCACGTCTGTATTACTGTTCACAAAGATCCTCACCGGCTGCTTCAGCGACACGGACGCCAGGTCCTTCACCTGAGGGGAAATATTACAAAACTATCAGTCTAATATCGGCCGAATCAAATATACTGATATGATCGCAGGTGTATCCAGTGTTAAGAACAGAATTATTTTTTTAATAGCAAAACGAAAGGATCCCAACTGTTTTTTGTCAGTAAAGAAACCAAACAAATTGTATGCATTTATAAAAAGTAATTATCTATTTTATGTAATTCATAGTTTTGTGTAAACAATGCATTATTAATATTTCTATTGATTTATTTTGATGTTTTGATTGACTTCTGTATTATCTGATATGGTCGCTGGTAAATCCACTGTTTGGAACGGAATGATTTTTATGGAAAAACAAGGTGATATCAACCGTTTTTGTCAGTAAAGAAATTAAACAAATTAGAAACTGTGGTATTATGGTATTCATATTTTATGTATTCGTTTAAGCATTTATTTGTTTTATGTTTTTTAGGGCTGTCAAATCGATTAATAGCGATTAACTGTATCTAAAATAAAAGTTTGTGTTTACGTAATACATGTGTGTGTGTGTACTGTGTATATAAATACATATACATGTATATATTTAAGAAATGTAATATATTTATACATAATATAAATCATATATAAATATATATGTGTGTGTGTGTGTGTGTAAATATTTCTTAAATGTATATATGCATGTGTATTTATATACACATACACAGTACACACACACACACATGTATTACGTAAAAACTTTTATTTTGGATACAATTAATTGCTATTAATCGATTTGACAGCCCTAGTTTATTTTAAGTATTTATTTTATATATCTATTTTATATATTCATTTTGATGCATTTATTTTGATGCATTTTTATATCCATCCCTCCATCCATGGTCACTGCTGCATCCACTGTTTGGAACTCAGAGTTTTAAACGAGAAGATTAATTGTTTTTGTCAGTAAAGAAATACAACTAAAACCATGGTATTGCAATATTTATTTAGTTTTATTTTATGCATGCAGTTTTAATGCATTTATTTATTTGTTTGTTTTGTGCATTTATTTACATATTTAAACTTATTTTATATATTCATTTATTTTGATGCATTTCTCTCTCTATCACTTTATTACTCGCACAACATAAACTGATTTCCCAACACTTAGAAAACACATGATTGACTGTGAAGTCAAGTCAAATATCGCTGATAATAGCAGCATCACCTCTTCACTCATGGTGGCTGAGAACAGCATGGTCTGTCTCTGATAGGAGCACATCCTGATGATCTCCTTCATCTGCTCCTCGAAGTACTCGTCCAACATCCTGCGCCAAAGACACACGTCTAAATAACCAGCCAAAGCATGTAGAAGTCTCAGCTGTAGTTCTGGAAGATTCGCTCTCACCTGTCGGCCTCGTCCAGGATGAGGATCTCGATCTGACTGAGCTCAAACGAGGGCGTGTTGTGCAGGTGGTCGATCAGGCGTCCCGGTGTGGCGATCAGGACGTCTGGCCCCGCCCTCAGCGCCGCCTCCTGAGACTTCAGGTCCAGCCCACCTGACAGACACGTCACAAACCTCTCACAACACTTCCTGGCCTCATTTCTAACAGTGCATCCATTGCTTCATTCCATTTCAAAACCTACAAATGGCTTATTTTAATGCAATGACTAAGAAGAGCATGAGAAAGAGAATTAAAGCAACAGAGCCACTCTTGACCTGTGCTGTTATTAAAAAAAAAAAACTATTACAATTATTTTAAAAACAAATACAAATGAAATAAAATATAATTATTAGATGAAAAACTTAAAATAAATGCTGCCTTGGCAACTAAATGAAATCAAATAAGTTTAGGTTGAAATACTAAAATTAACCAAAAACTGAAATAAAAAAAGAAATATGAAAAAAAATTAATAAAACACAAACATAGCACATAACATGACTACAACTTAAAAAAAGAAAATAATAGATCTGTGCATCTTCACATTTCTAATTTTAAAATCCTTATTAATAAAAGTACAAAAAATTCTAAGTTTAGGTTGAAGCACAAATAATTTTTTTTAAAGAAATAAAACTTTAAAATATATTTAAAAATATATATAAATGATAAAAGCACATAACTATAACTAATACTCTAAAACATTTAAAATTGTTTAAAAATAAATAAATCTAAAATAATTACATGAAAAACTTAATTAGAAATTTCAAGAAATAATAAAAAAAAAAATTCAAGCTATATATATATAAACATAAATGTAAAATGTAATAAAAATGCCAAAAGCAGAAATTAAATAAAAGTTTAGGATGGAGTAGTAAAATGACTAAAAAACGAATACAAATTTAAGACAATTAGAAAAATCACAAAAGGACAATTTCATATTAAATTGTTATATTATAGTTTTATATTTCAATATAAAAATAAAGGTTAATTCAAAATATGAATAATACAACAGTCAGAGCCGATCCTCCCTATACGCAAAAATATGCAAGCTGCGTAGGGCCCCCTTGCTCTCAAAGATTATTTAATTTTAGTTTCGTTTTTGAATTTGGCCAGCGGTTATGAAAACATGAATAATCATTTCTTTGAATGCGATGTGCTGTCTCCCTTTCTACATAAAAATCAGTCAAATCATGTAATGTGAATGTCGTACAGTCTTGCTCGAGACAATAAAAAATCAGTTGAAAGTGTACCGAGCCGTGGAAGAGACACTGTTTCTCAAGTGCTTTCCGCGAGCGCGATTCGAGACGGGAGTGAAACACGGACAAATGCGTTTCATTCATTCGTTCATAAACACTCATACCCCTCTCCCCCGACACGGTGTTGCGTAGGGGCCCCCAGAAGTCTAGGATCGGCACTGACTACAGTAAATAAATCATACAGTAATATCAGCGCTCGTACCCACGGCCAGGCAGGTGCTGATGCTGGTGAACTGTGCCAGCTGGCGGGAGACGGAGTGCACCTGGATGCCCAGCTCTCGGGTCGGCACCAGAACCAGCACACGGGTCACCTGCGTCTCTCTGGGCTTGTAGATCAGACGCTCCAGCACCGGCAACATGAAGGCCGCCGTCTTACCTGAGACACACAGAGTCATCTAAATGTGTCGCGCAGACATTCAGCTGCAAACTAATATTCATATTCATTCTCACCAGTGCCGGTGGCAGCACATGCACAGATGTCTTTTCCCAGCAGCCCCACAGGGACGCAGGCTTTCTGAATAGGAGTGGGCTGCTTAAAGCCTATAGTGGAGATGGCCTGAACAAACAGAATCCAGTGAGAGATGTCATTCATTAACATATGATGGCTTCAGAAACACTGCTCATCCTCTACTGAAGGCCCATGTCACATCAATATTTAATGCACACAGTTATGCAGCATAAAAATATAAAAAATGTAATATAAAAATGGTCATTACATTAGCACTTCACTAAAGTGCTTGTACAAGTTACTTTCTTCTTTGTTGCAGCCTAAACCAACATCACTAGGTCAAAACGTCAGTAATGATTGAGAAGCACTCAAAAATCATCACTAACATTACATGATTACTATTTATTAGTACATTAGTGCATGCAAATATATATAATTACAACATACACTAGCATTTAAAAGTTTGAGAACCGTAATTTGTAATGTTTGCTCACAATCACCCAGGCTGCATTTATTTATCAAAAATACAGTAAAAAAGAAAAGAGAAAAAAAAGTATTATTGTGAAATATTAAAATTTTAAAAAGCTGTTTTCTATGTGAATAGATGTTAAACTGTAATTTATTTCTGTGATCTGTATTTTCAGCATCATTCCTCCAGTCTTCAGTGTCACATGATCTTCAGAAATCAGTATAATATGCTGCTTTGCTGCTCAAGACACATTTCTGATTATTATCAATGTTGAAAACAGTTGTGCTGCTGAATAACTTTGTGGAAACTGAGAAACATTTAAATTTTCAGGATTCACAGATGAATAGAAAGTTCAAAAGAACAGCATTTATTTGAAACAGAATCTTGTCGTCACATTATTAATATCTTTACTGTCACTTTTGATCAATTTAATGCGTCCTTGTTGAATAAAATTAATAATTTATTAAAAAATAAATAAATATCCACCCCCAAACTTTTGGAATAATAATGTACTGAAGTGATGGTTACTTCCAGAAAAAAAAAAGTTTATAAGAGCAAATGAATAAATATGATACAAAGAGCATAAAAGGCTGAGAAACGTCAAGTTTTAGTTCCATCACGGCTGTGCGTGTTTACAGTATGTTTCTAATGAATGTGGCGTCCGTCTCACCTTCAGTAAAGGTCTGGACAGATTCATATCCTGGAAGGTGAGGTTCTCATCATACTGAGAGGCATCTTCAAAAAACGCTTGAGCCTTGAAGAAAGAGAGAGAGAGAGATATATATGTATCAGCCTGTCACAAACTAAGAGTGTCTACAACAGAACAGCACAACCCAGATGTTCGAATTTGTGCAACGCATTTTATGGACGACAGTTTTTTGAACCTAGAAGAGTACAAGGCTGGCTGTGCACAAAGGCCATTTAAAAATTTTTTTTAAAGTGTCAATTCCGACTTTGCTATGACAGTCTGGCGCTTCTGAATCAGCGACTGCAAGTATGTTTTGTTATTAGTTTAAGTATTTGCTATTGACTGTTCAAATGCGGAGTTTTTGCGCAGCGCAGAGTAACGCGTCGTGTGTGTGTGTGTGTGTGTGAGAGAGTGTGTGTGTGAGAGTGTGCGCGTGTGTGTGTGTGAGAGTGTGCGTGTGTGTGTGAGTGTGTGTGTGTGTGTGTGAGAGAGAGTGTGTGTGTGAGGGGAACAGGGTCACATCACAGGAAAGTGAACAGTCTGTCAGAAATCATAGCACATCAGAGAGAGAGAGAGAGAGAGAGAGACTGAACAAACACTCAGATATAACAGAAAATAAGTTTCTACCACAAACAACAGCAGCAGCTCAAGAAAACCTATTCATACTCACAGCTTCTGTCGTATTCCTCTTGCCTTTCTTCAGTTTTTCTCTCAAAGTGTCTGTAAGAAAAGAAAGAGGATGAACTGTATCAAATCTGTCTTTTGATCGGCGTCATCCTTTCCTTAGTAGATCTAGTTCAAACGCTGTAAACACACACCTGCTTTTTTGAGCACCTCTTCGTCACCTGACGAGAACTCTTCTTCATCCACCTCATCATCATCATCATCATCTCCGCCTGATTCTTCATCGTTGTCATTTCCATCATCTTCTTTGTCATCCTCTTCATCATCATCCTCTTTTTCCGGTTTAGAGGCCGAAGCTTCGGTTTTCTTGCTTTCTTTTTGAGTTTTCTCCTGCAAAAGCACACAAATATGTCAAACATTCAATTCCATTTTTCTCTCTCACACAACCGTACACATAAAATAAAAATGAACATAGGAAAAACACAGAATAAAATATTTTACAAGATATCTGGTGGTCGAAACGTCAGAATAATTTAGTGCTTTAATGTTTCTGAAAGAAGTCTCTTCTGCTCACCAAGGCTGCATTTATTTGATCAGAAACAGTAATATTGTGAAATATTTTTACAATGTAAGATAGCGGTTTTCTATGTGAATATCTGTTAAAATGTAATTTATTCCTGTGATGCAAAGCTGTATTTTCAGCATCATTCCTCCAGTCTTCAGTGTCTTCAAGAGACTTTCTCATTACAAACATTACAAATCTTCCGCTCACCGAGGCTGCATTTGATCAGAAACACAGTATAAACACGGTAATACTGTGAAATATTATTACAATGCAGAATGACTGTTTTCCATTTGAATGCTGCACACATCGTTGTACCTCAATTTTGCGCTTCTTCCGCACTTTCTCGATCTTTTCGTCCAGAGTAGTGGCCGCTTTCTGGAAGGCAAAAGGAGGGATGAAGATGATTCTAACACGAGCAACACGTAACAGCCCACTAGAGGCCCAGAGCTCTGCCGTGAGAACCCCACTCACCCTCTTCTTGAGCTGCGCCATGACGTCTGCTGCGACCCAGTCCTCGCTGTACAGACCGTCTCGCTCGCCGAACTCAAAGCCAGAGCTGAAGTCTCCAGCGCCGTGGCCCTTCAGAGCGCGCTTCTCCTTCCTCAACACGACGGGCTGCTCCTGATGAAACACACCAGCATCACCTCATTATAACAGCCTTGCCACGG
The DNA here is from genome assembly GCF_001515645.1 of Sinocyclocheilus grahami. Taxonomy (NCBI): domain Eukaryota; kingdom Metazoa; phylum Chordata; class Actinopteri; order Cypriniformes; family Cyprinidae; genus Sinocyclocheilus; species Sinocyclocheilus grahami. Next base: position 2,389,732 of record NW_015505273.1, read on the forward strand.
TGCAGTCACGGCATCAGATGGTAACACCACGCTACTCCAAAATACACCATTCATGTGCTATGTTCAGCATACTACAGTACTACCATGTTTTTTTAAACATAGCAGTATAATAGTAGTTTTTATGGTACATTTACAAGGCACTCATACTACGGTACTACCAATGTAAAGTCCAAATTCTACATGGTATGCCAAAAAAAACTTGTTTACACCATGGAAGTGTGTGGTGAAAACATGGTATTACTGTGGTACAAGTCCAAAGACACAGCATTACAATCAAACATGTACCAAAAAACTAAAAAAGGATTGCCATGTTATGCAAAAGCTGGTTTTACCACAGTATGAGAGGCTCAAAACACAGTACTACTGTAATATACCAACAAATACATAGTATTATTATGATGCACATCAAAAAGCATGGTATTACCACAGTATGAGGCTCAAAACACAGTACATCACTAGATAAAATAACATTACCATGCATTACACATAACAAACATGGTAGTATTACCATAGTATTAAGTTCAAATCGATACATCCCCAGAAACCATAGTATTACCATGACACACATCAGAAAACATGGTATTACCACAGTATGAGGCTCCAAACAGTACCATCATGGCACATTCCCACACACCGGGACTGTAGTATTAGCATGGTGCATTCCCAAACAACATGGTATTAGCACAACACACCGCAGAAGGAAACCTTGTGCATCTGAACAGAACTCAACTCACAGCTTCATCATCAGACGCGGAGTCCGGCTCCTCAGGAACATCATCATCCTCACCGAGAGTTCCGATCAGATCTGAAAACATGCTTGTGCTGCACTCACAAGAACTATATATAGAGTATAGCAATGAATAGGCACCAATTAAATAGACACTGGTACAGGACACTAACAGCGCTGCATGTTCACATACACACGTGTGTAGCCGGAGCAGCGGATGTGGGTCATTCTCACGCGACTCTTCTTCAGTGGCTGCGGCGGCCTCGTGAAACCACACTGCCCCTAGAGGAGCGGAGGACGGGAGTAGTGGTGCAGAGCACTGAGAAAACACTGAGAAACGGAGAATTTAACACAAAATTATATGAATTAAATTATATGTAGTCAGGAAAACTACTACAGTTTCAGGTCTCGGGCCTTATTTTACAACCGGCCGAAACAAAAATAAATAATAGCAGTACAAATAATGCATGTTATTATAAATTAAAACAATTACAACTGTAAAACATAAAAAAAAAACACATTTGAAATACTACCACTACCAATTTTGTTTAAAAAAAATTAAATTTTCAAACTACATTTGCGTCACAAAGGTTCACAAAAGCCCGTGTGCTGTTTGTCGATGTATTCAAACTTGCGTAAGATTAAACGAACGTTTTAACACATTAAGTGGTTGATTTCAAATACTGCGCTAACACACTTCTTATAAACGCTTTTACAATGTGTAATAATACCGTATATTAATTCTGAACTCCTCTGCAAATGTGTAACGGTATACACAATCAGCTTGACTCTGGTTATTGTTTTATTACTATACTTTCAGTCTTTAAATATCAAGACCCTTAAATGTTAACTGTATACACATCACCCAAACATGACACTGCAGCTCTATATAATTCTACAAGAAGCTGAATGCATAAATTATACTCCTCACAGAAGTCAATTACACGCTACTTGAAAGAGTTCAAGTTTAAAAGAGATCCGTTATAGAAACACTTTGGAAATTCAAGTACTCATAATGCATATTTTTAATCTATTTAGTTGCATCAAAACAAAAGTAAAATCAGCTCAGCATATATTTATTGTGCGTTTAACTGATATCAGCTGAAAGCAAAACACACGAGTCGTTTTAAAACATAACTGTCAATGACACTTTATTTTTTAAAAAAAAGGAAAGAAATGACATTACAAAAAAAAAAAACTATACAAGAGCTTGCAGCCAAACTTTCCCCCAATACGAGGACGAGACAGATCTCAAACGCATCAGTGCAGCGGTTTAAGGTCTGGGAGGACGCATGCCTGGAGGAGGAGGACCTGGTGAAACGCAAAGGAGAAATTCACATCAGACAAGAAAAGGAAAATGTTGCATGTGAGCACTCAAACCAGATGCACTTTAACAACTCTTACCTCTCATTCCAGGCGGTGGCGGCCTCATGCCGGGAGGCATTCCCATCGGAGCGCCGCGGCCGGGAGGCATCCCCATCGGCGGTCCCATGGGCGGACGCATGCCTGGAGGAGGACCCATCATACCTGCGGCAGTTCCAATTTTAACAAAAACTTTAATACAAGTAGAAAACCACGGTACAATCAAAACCATAATTTACATGAAGGCAAAATCAAATCACATAAATGTAAAAACCACATCAGCTTCGAACAAACACAAAGCCCCGTTACAGCACCAAATACTTTCGAAGGTGTCAAGATCGTCCATATGCTTATAATAATTTAAGTCAGTCAATATCCTTGCTTGTAGGGGTGTGCTTTTCCAATAAGTTTAAACTGATTTTTGCATTTTAACCTTAATAAAGCCATTTTTTCTAAAAGTGTCCATTATCTTTTGAGTCAAATTCTTACATTTAATCAGGAAATTAGAATAATCAGACATTTGGACTGTTAGCAAGCAAATGAAATCAACACAGAAGCTGCATCTGACGTGGCATTTAGATGTATTTGCACACATGTATTTTGTTTAATGCAAGACATGAATGCATTTAACCTGCAATTACAAATGCATAAATAATGTTTTGATATATTAAACATGAAACGTTGAATACTGATATCTGAAATGATTTAAAACATGAAAAAAACCAACCAACAAAAAAGCGGCAGCAAGTCACTGTTAATAAGGGAGTCTTATTAGTCTTAGCGAAACACCATCATGTTGCTCAGAGACACAAAACAGCGCTGTGGCTGTATTCAGGATGATTTTTGTTGGCGAAATAGAGCAAAAACAAGCAATATGGTGTCTAAAACG
>NW_015505273.1:2392782-2400528 GCF_001515645.1 Sinocyclocheilus grahami
TTTGTTTAATGCAAGACATGAATGCATTTAACCTGCAATTACAAATGCATAAATAATGTTTTGATATATTAAACATAAAACGTTGAATACTGATATCTGAAATTATTTAAAACATGAAAAAAAACAACAAAAAAAGAAATTTGAAATAAACCGCCAGCAAGTCACTGTTAATAAGCGAGTCTTATTAGTCTTAGCGAAACACCGTCATGTTGCTCAGAGACACAAAACAGCGCTGTGGCTGTATTCAGAATGATTTTTGTTGGCGAAATGGAGCAAAAACAAGCAACATGGTGTCTAAAACGTAAGTCTCTTAATTAACTAATTGTTTATTGAATTCAATGTCACATTTGTAATCATGGTAATTTTTGGAGAAAAACGGCACTCTTCGTGTCAAATTGAATAACTATATGAAGTGGTATAACTATATAGATTTTCTGCCATCATGTCTTGAATTTGTGCTCATTCTAAATGCATTTTAATAGCCTGAATCATGCAGTGAAAGAACGCACTGTAAATGCGCACACGCACTAGTCTAGACTTCACGTAATGTACGCGTGCGCTCTGTAGGGGTGTTTTGAATGGTTTTTGCAAAATACTCGATAAAGTCAAATCGCACATCGTTAAAACAACAATTACGATATTATCGCACACCCCTACTTGTTTGCACCATATTTAAAAATAAAACTACATTCTGTTTCAGGTTGTGTTCAACTTTCATTGTCCTGCTTATATAAACAGCCAGCTTGGCTTGACCCAATACAAAATTCAACAATTGACCAAAAAAAAAAATAAAATAAAATAAACACTTCCAAATAAAAGGTTTTCGAGGAGAAAAGGAGAGCATGAGAGACAGAGATAGAGAGCAAGAGAAAAATTCACCCGGAGGAGGCGCTCCTCTGCCCATCGGAGGAGGAGGTCCACCCCGGCCCGGAGGATACTGTGTGGGGGCTCCGGCTATACTGGCCCCCGCAGCGACGGCCCCAACCGTGCCTCGTCCCTGAGGGGTCATGACCTGAGAGACAGCGAGAGAGAGAACATATGTTTAACACAAGACAACATGCAGTTTGAAAATAAACAGAGCGGTCAATGTACAGCAAAGCAGGACAATAAAGAGTAAATAAAAATACAAAAATTATAAATTAAAAAGCAGTGGCAATAACGGTAACACTTTGGATGAGGGAACACATTCCGTCTTACGAGTTTTCCCTCAAACTCCTAATTAGCTGCTTATTGATAGTACGCTAGTTGTTGCTGCAGTACTATACAAGTACTAATAAAAAAGCCAATATGCATGCATAGGGAATAGGGTTCCCTAAATTGTTATGATAATAATAAATATAGCTGCAAGCAGCAATTAAGGGGCCAAGCACTACAGAAGCAAGCATCAGACCAACTGCAGAAATGAGTAATGAAGCCATTTTAAGATGATTTGTCAAAAAACCCCTGAAAAATCAAATACAACCACTAGTAATTTGAGCTGATGGGTTATTACTTTTGACCAATAGGTGGCGCTGTTATTAAATCAATGTGGTGTGTTCTGCGTGAGGTGACAATGGCACACACAAAGTTTGGTGTCAATATGTCAAAGCTTTGCAGAGATGCAGTCTCAGACGCAGTAATAATTTAAAAGCATTTAAAGAAAGTTTTTGTCAGAGCCCTTGTTATTCTTAATTTTGACATTAATATTAATTTTTACACCAGACATGTATATCGGTTCTCGGTCTACTTGGTCTGTAATAATCGGTAGGGGTGGGAGAAAAAAAAAACGATTCTCCGATGCTGAATCCTGAAACCAGTGAAGATTCACACGCCTATTTTTAAGACGGCAGTACTGACTTACAGATTCCAACTATAAACAAAACGCATAGAAACTGCAATTTTGTAAAGCTGTATTTTCACAGCAGAAGAATTAGGAAAAAAATGTAGATCAAGAATTGTTTTGGATTTTTGGGATCGTTTTTGACTCCCAGAATCGGAATCGGATCATGAAGTGCCTAAAGATTCCCACCCCTAATAATCTCATCAGCCCTGAAAAACACATATCAATCGACCCCTACTTATTACTTAACAGCAGCAACTAAAAGAAAGTGTTTAAATTCTGAATTGACTGTACCTGCTGTGACGGGCCGCCGACTCCCCTCACGGGCCCGGCGAGTCCGGCGGGAGCCTGTGCCATCGGAGCTCCAGCGGGAACGCCTCGACCTGCAGCCCTGCCGACCCCCGGACCCCCAGCCACTCCTGCCAGCGGCACACGGGCGATGCCGGTCTGTGAGCGGACACAGATACAGCACGTCACTCTCTGCATTTACAACAACAACACACAACTCCGAATGTGGACTCACGTCTTTAGGAGGGGGTCCTTCCACTGTCATAGAAACCAGATTCTCTCCTCGGAGCAGAACCAGACCCAAAACCCTCTTCTCCTCTCGCTCCGGCTGCTTGGAGTTCTTAGGCCTGTGAAAGACACCAATTGAAACTGGAAACGTAGAGCGTTTTCGTTCAAAAACTCAACTAAAGAGCAGAAATATCAAAGTCTTGGTTTAATCATGAACTAATAAGTCAAATAATGAAGTCTTACCATGATTGCTGTTCGGATGGCTCCGATTAAACTCGGATTCTGCCAAACAAGTTTAAAAAATTGACCCGCGAACCGTCGCTGAGTCCTTTAATGGCGGCGAAGCGGAAAAGAGTGCGACGCGACGGAAGTCCGACCGGAAACACGGACCAAGAAAAAAACTCTCCGGTTCTGTTTGTAATTTTTACGAAAAAGTGTCTTAAAAAAAAAAAAAACAGAACAAAAAATATATAATTAAATTACATAAATTAAATAAAAACAATATAACTGAAGAATGATATGCATAATTTGTAAAATTCGAGTTCTTTAATGTATCACCTAATTTTTTATTGTTTTTATATATGAGTGTAGTAAGGTTTATCATATGAATTTAAATTAATATTATAATATACATTTTTTATAATAATATTAATATGAATTGGTAATTTTTCAAAACACAAAAGGACAATTGCTTACAATAGAACACGGAATATCCTTAATAATATTAATAATAGTATTTGAGTTATAAACCATTACAAGACATTTTTCTATATTTATTTTGTTTTAAATGATAAAAGCATTGAAACAGGAAATCTAATATAACAGAATCCACAGCTTTTTATTTACTCTTTTCATCAAAAAAAAAAAAACATTTAAATTTGAATGTACAGAATAAACGAGAATCAAAGCAGCGACACGTTTTGAAATGTATATATTTTTTTATTTCTCCAGCTGAGAATAAATCGGTATTTTTATATTAATCATCCAACTGTACACATTCGCTTAAGAAAAATAAATATAAATCATGAAACCCATCCTAACTGATGTTAACGTGTTATAGATCACAGGAGCATTGTTGCATGATTTAGTGTTGAGAAAATAAAGCCTGGCCTTTACATGACAACAACACGTAACATCAGACGTGAGGTTATTTGTCAGTTGACTTTAAATCAAACAATCTGCCGTTTAGAGCTGAAATAAAGTGCCCTGGCTGTAGCACGACCTCCTAATGAAAATATCAGACGCTGATGTCAATTCAACATGATATGGGCTCCAACTCTACACACCCTTTGTGAAAGAATCACAATCATGTTTTGGAAAGAAATGCATATGAATCATTTTACATTCACATCCTCTCGGAATCAGAGCTAAACTGAACACAAGAAACTCTTCGAATGGTTTGCTTCTTCAAACCCTACATCTACTCTGATAACTACTGGTATTTATTTACAGTCCTGGTTTTTTGTTTTACATCTGAACGAGAAGCACAATCTCTGAAATACACTAAATGTCCACGAGTTCAGTGTTAAATCTTCAGCACCAGTGCCGTACCATCTCTAAAACACACACACAAATGATTTTTTCCTCAAAATAAAGCACATTTTCTTTAGTTTCTCTTTCATTTGAATCCACATTAAAAGTATAAAATGATAAAGATTTCTAGCTGCTGATCGTACGAAAACAGCGAACGTTACAGCTTCCGTCACGTAGTTTTGTGAATTCAAGTGAGAAAGTGAATAAATGGCATTCTGGGCTATTGCTAAAAGTTTATCCAACCATACGTGCATAGATATACTCTTATTGTAGGCATGTCCAGGTCACAGTTCACCCAGAAGCAAAAGAAAGTATATTTTGCATGAAGAACATGAAGCTAATCCAATGGTTTCGTTTCGTTTTTCAGTAATGAGAATGAGATTGTCATTTTTATGACAATAATGTAAAAACTTCTAATAGTGGGTTAACTTTCTTCATGCAAAACAATGCTTTCTCTTGATTCCGAGGTGAAATATGACCGGTTGCATATTAGCCGTAATCACTCTGCCAGTGTTTTCACTAATAAAGTGCAACCCTTTTCAAATTGGAAAAACCAATGTCTTCAAATGATTCATATCTGTATGAAGGTACAGATCTGCAGTGGCAATAAAAACCGTATGAAATTGTGTCTTGCACTCGTACGCACAACAGAAGAGACTCATTTAAACACATACCATGCAAACTCAAGCTTCAAGTTCTAGAGGAAAAGTCTGTTGCGTGTGCATTACTACAGTCATTAACGGGTTAATACGAGGGTCACACAGTCTGCATAGAGTGAGCCGAGGTGTGCAGATCTTCAGTCCGGCTGCAGTGCTGTGCATCCATCATTGACTAAGGCAGCGTAAAATCAGAAGTGGATGGTATGCAAACAAGAACTGGAAGCCTAAGCGAACAGATAATGAGTGTTGATCCCTCGTTCCCGGTTTGAAGTAGCAGCAGAAGGCTGAAGCAGTTTGATACGTGTTGTCATGGAAAGGCTTTAAAAGACGCAGCGGTGTGCGTGCATCACTCCTGACCGAAGCCTTCCGTTTCCTCGATGGCGAACAGCAGCTTCTCCTTTAACTGCTCGTAGCTTTTATAGGGCGGCAGATCCAGACGGTTAAAGCTGGTGGGGTGAAAAATTAAATAAACGCTGTAAAAGTTGAGTTTATGTATATTACACAGCCCTGCATATTGAATAAAATCTGCAACAAACAAAAAAAGGCATAATGGGACCTAATCTGATGATGCCGAGCTCAAAAGCATCAATAAAAACTTTCCATCATGTATAGTGTTTTCACAAAATAAGAATCAAGGTTTTCAAATCATACACCAGTATCAGCTTCATTGCACTTATCAAAGTAACAAAAGCCGTTGAATGTCAAAGGTTTCGGGGGGAAACGAAGCAGAAATTAGGCATCGAGTAACTGAACTGAACAAGCAGTTGTAATCTGGTTGAGAGGAAGAAAAGAATCTTGTCTTTGTGGTGTTTTTCTGCTGATTGAGGGAGAATACAAGACGACTTCACTGCACAAATGGCTGTCAAAAGCAAAAATAAATAAATAAATGCAACATATTTTGTGCAAAACAGGCACTTTTTTTTTGGAATCGGCACCCAAAATTAGTCAGAAACATACAGGATCTCATTCAGACGCAGGGCAGTGTTGTTATATTTTTGGCTTTAAGTTAGTAAATGATTTCGTCTTGATTTTCATTTGAATTTTAAGGAGGTCTGCAGAAGTGAATGAATTGCACACTGGTCATTAATGTTCACTGATGCAAACGCATCTGACAAAACACACTGCATAGGCCTGTCGCAATTATCAATATATCGACTTATCGCGCAATTTGTGTACATGACCTCAATCATTTTTGGTGACGCAATATATCGCCCATTATATTTACACTCCAGTTTTGTACACTCCACTTGCGCTGGTGTCTTTCGCAGCTTCTCGTGCATAACGTGGTGTAGTCATGAGGTGCTAGTTCACGTTTAATAAATGCTTCTACAAACAAAGTTTCATCTGCAGATATGATCTTGTTTAGGGATGTATTTGTGCGTACGGACATCTGAGTGCTGAGTAGTGCTTGTGTTTCTCAGCAATAGTGTGCACCCTTCGTTTACAGAGAAAAGACGGTCAGCGAAAATCTGTAGATCTCCAGACAAGTTCTTTATGCATTTTTCTTTTTTTCTACTTTGCACTTTTTGTTAGAAAACGTTTATTTACTATTTATTCAGGTTTTTTAAGGTATCTAATATTCTGATACTTCATTTCCATGATCTAAATATTCTTAAAAATTAAAAGTTTGTTGTCATTTGGAAGTGTGTAGGCCTTCTTGCATTATTATGCTGTTACATTATGATTATATATTCAGTGGCATAAAATGGTCTTTAAAATGACAATAATATCGCTTATCTGGGGCAATATATCGCACAACAAATAGTTGTTATCGTGACAGGCCTAACACTGCATCTGCTTTACTGCACAGTAACATTTCCATACCCATTATTTAAAAGCTTATTTCTCATCATTGTCGTGTGAACAGGTCTTTAGTGAGCACTGTATGGTGTACATTATGATTCCTGATCTTACCATGTGTGGCTCCTCGGCAGCCAGTTTTCTTTCCCCACTTTCTCAATACAAAACTTCTGCGGCCCATTGCTCCCTACAGAAATCAATAAACAAACATATTCTTTAAAGTGCAATCGAAAGGACTGGCATTGCGTTTTAACCAATAGGCTCTATGAAGACATTCAGCGATGTGAGGCGAGGGTTTACTTGCTTTCATACATGGTAAGGAGAAGATACTATTTGATTTAGATGAATTTTGAATATCTATTTTTTAAATATCTACTTGAAGATTTTAAGTTAATATTTCAAAAGGCTGGATGATGTTGATTAATGGTCACATGACATGCAGGTAAACAAAATACTTTAATCTTTTACTAGTAAGTTTTTATGGCGATTGTTTTTATTTTAAAATCATTTAATTTAAAATATTTATGGTTTAATTAATTATTCACTTTCCATAAAACATGTTAAGTATCAGAGACAGAATTATAGTTTTTATTAATATTTTAAAATTTTTATTTTGTAACTTTTCCATTTTTATTTTTAGTTAAGGGTTTAGTCATTTAGTTGTGTGTTTTATCTTTTATTTGTTTTAAATATGTCTACATATTTTCATAAATTTTTATTTTAGTTTTAGTTATTTTAGTAAATCGAGTTTAATTGAAAAGGAGAAATGTTTCCTTGCCAATTAGATGAAATGTAACTTTATTATTATTTCAAGTAACAAAAATGCTTTTTTATGGTTTCGGTTTTTAGCTAACTATAATCATTTGAATACTTTAGTGTCATTGCACGTTTTGTACAACGAGATTCAATTTGCAACTCCTTGTGGATAAAAAAAAACATACAAAGAAAGATTTATAAATACATCAAACAATACACCACAGAAAAAACTGTGTATATATTAGGGGTGTAAGGTACACAAATATGACAGTTCGGTACGTACCTCGGTTTTAACGTCACGGTTTGGTTTGATTTCGGTACAGCAGGGGAAAAACTAAACTTTTTAATACATTCAGTTACAGTTTAAATTTTCTTACTGATGAAAAATCTACCTCAGCTTATGCTTAAAATTATAGGGAGCCTTTTTACATTATAAGGTTACAATTAGGCCTAACAACTTAACCCAAACTTAAATTTAATTGCTATTTATTTTTAAATAGATGATCAACACTGAACTTTAAAAAAATAATAATAATTGTACGCAAACATGTAAATTGCACAATGTAGTTTTTAAATTAACTTATAAATAATACAATTTCTAAGCTATTTGTTAAAATATATTCAGTTACACAATGGCTGTCATAGCATGTTTCATAACAGATT
>NW_015505273.1:2402844-2406319 GCF_001515645.1 Sinocyclocheilus grahami
ATTTTTGGTGACGCAATATATCGCCCATTATATTTACACTCCAGTTTTGTACACTCCACTTGCGCTGGTGTCTTTCGCAGCTTCTCGTGCATAACGTGGTGTAGTCATGAGGTGCTAGTTCACGTTTAATAAATGCTTCTACAAACAAAGTTTCATCTGCAGATATGATCTTGTTTAGGGATGTATTTGTGCGTACGGACATCTGAGTGCTGAGTAGTGCTTGTGTTTCTCAGCAATAGTGTGCACCCTTCGTTTACAGAGAAAAGACGGTCAGCGAAAATCTGTAGATCTCCAGACAAGTTCTTTATGCATTTTTCTTTTTTTCTACTTTGCACTTTTTGTTAGAAAACGTTTATTTACTATTTATTCAGGTTTTTTAAGGTATCTAATATTCTGATACTTCATTTCCATGATCTAAATATTCTTAAAAATTAAAAGTTTGTTGTCATTTGGAAGTGTGTAGGCCTTCTTGCATTATTATGCTGTTACATTATGATTATATATTCAGTGGCATAAAATGGTCTTTAAAATGACAATAATATCGCTTATCTGGGGCAATATATCGCACAACAAATAGTTGTTATCGTGACAGGCCTAACACTGCATCTGCTTTACTGCACAGTAACATTTCCATACCCATTATTTAAAAGCTTATTTCTCATCATTGTCGTGTGAACAGGTCTTTAGTGAGCACTGTATGGTGTACATTATGATTCCTGATCTTACCATGTGTGGCTCCTCGGCAGCCAGTTTTCTTTCCCCACTTTCTCAATACAAAACTTCTGCGGCCCATTGCTCCCTACAGAAATCAATAAACAAACATATTCTTTAAAGTGCAATCGAAAGGACTGGCATTGCGTTTTAACCAATAGGCTCTATGAAGACATTCAGCGATGTGAGGCGAGGGTTTACATGCTTTCATACATGGTAAGGAGAAGATACTATTTGATTTAGATGAATTTTGAATATCTATTTTTTAAATATCTACTTGAAGATTTTAAGTTAATATTTCAAAAGGCTGGATGATGTTGATTAATGGTCACATGACATGCAGGTAAACAAAATACTTTAATCTTTTACTAGTAAGTTTTTATGGCGATTGTTTTTATTTTAAAATCATTTAATTTAAAATATTTATGGTTTAATTAATTATTCACTTTCCATAAAACATGTTAAGTATCAGAGACAGAATTATAGTTTTTATTAATATTTTAAAATTTTTATTTTGTATCTTTTCCATTTTTATTTTTAGTTAAGGGTTTAGTAATTTAGTTGTGTTTTATTTTTTATTTGTTTTAAATATGTCTACATATTTTCATAAATTTTTATTTTAGTTTTAGTTATTTTAGTAAATCGAGTTTAATTGAAAAGGAGAAATGTTTCCTTGCCAATTAGATGAAATGTAACTTTATTATTATTTCAAGTAACAAAAATGCTTTTTTATGGTTTCGGTTTTTAGCTAACTATAATCATTTGAATACTTTAGTGTCATTGCACGTTTTGTACAACGAGATTCAATTTGCAACTCCTTGTGGATAAAAAAAAACATACAAAGAAAGATTTATAAATACATCAAACAATACACCACAGAAAAAACTGTGCATATATTAGGGGTGTAAGGTACACAAATATGACAGTTCGGTACGTACCTCGGTTTTAACGTCACGGTTCGGTTTGATTTCGGTACAGCAGGGGAAAAACTAAACTTTTTAATACATTCAGTTACAGTTTAAATTTTCTTACTGATGAAAAATCTACCTCAGCTTATGCTTAAAATTATAGGGAGCCTTTTTACATTATAAGGTTACAATTAGGCCTAACAACTTAACCCAAACTTAAATTTAATTGCTATTTATTTTTAAATAGATGATCAACACTGAACTTTAAAAAAATAATAATAATTGTACGCAAACATGTAAATTGCACAATGTAGTTTTTAAATTAACTTATAAATAATACAATTTCTAAGCTATTTGTTAAAATATATTCAGTTACACAATGGCTGTCATAGCATGTTTCATAACAGATTCATTTTAGCATACTGTACATTAAGTAATTAAGACTAACGGGTTTAGTAAAATATGAGTATATGGTGTAATATTTCGCAAAATGCTCCTCTCTAGACTTAATTTCTCTAGTGAACTAACGAGCTGTGGACACTGATGACTTGCTGAGGTAAATTAAATGCTATGTGACATTTTATTTCCACGCTGTATTGTTGATGTATTTCCGCGGTTTAAACACTGATCGAGCAATTACACGAGGCATGAGATGGTCAGTCGTGTTTATTCGCGTTAAAGTACAGAGGAAGGAATGATCGCGTTCACAAAACGGCATTTATTATTTGAATTTCCTAAGAAGAAAAAAAAAACTGTATTTGTGCGGTACACATGCGTACTAGGGCTGTGCGATTTGGGGGGAAATATCAAATTGCGATTTTTTTGACAGATATTGCGATTGCGATTTGATTTGCGATTTTAAATTGGCAAAGTCAAGCTTCAGCTCAATATTGCCAATAATGTGCAGCACAGTATGGGTATCATTACCCTGCTGAAAAAAACAATAAAAACCATCACAGAAATTCTTATAGTTTCCATTAAACCATTACAAAATTCCTTTTTGTTTTGGGCATTATTCCAATAGGAATTACTGTTGTTCTATTGGTTCCCATCTGCCAGATTACCTCCCACCAATAGAATCCATCAAATAGACACTATTATAGTTTACATTAAAACCAAACCAATTCCCATTATAACCTGAAATCCATTACATTTGTTATTGTGTTTTGGGAGGGGTTCTGTTGTTGTTTTTTTCAGCAGGCAAGATTATAATAGTATTACTACTTTTACAGAATTAACTTAATTACTGAATTTCACAGAAAATATTTGTTTATTTTTTATAAATAAAGAACTGTATTTCTTAAGTCAATTATTAAAGTATTACATATGTTACATAGGCTGATTTATTCATTTTAAGTATTTGGGATTTTAAGAGCAAGTGGAAAATGTGCTGAATGTTTCATTTCATCCAAGTGAAATTAGCAAGCAGTTAGACTGAATTTATATTTGTTTTAAACGCGGAGCCAGGCGCGCGTCGACACAGGTTGCGCGCGTGCGTCAAGCCTCATCCATACTGCCAGATGTGCTCGCGGAGACTTGCGGAGCCGGGCGGGATTCGCGCCGCATGGGGCAGAGAGGAGCGAGTATGAGAAGCATTCACAGACACAGGCTGTGTGTGCACTCTTCTGAATTGGGAATAGCCAACATGCATCATAAACTTATTCAAATTAATCTGTTGGGGAGATAAAATGTGCAAGATAACGTTCACATACTAACAAAAACATCTAAGAATGTATCTTTTATTCTCCAGTACTGAAAACAGAACCTAGAAGGGAGCTTATATGCGCTGTGACGCAGCTCTTGGAAATTACCTTTTTGTTCGTTGTCTGTCATTTCGAAGCTTACCTTGCATACGG
>NW_015505273.1:2406517-2408448 GCF_001515645.1 Sinocyclocheilus grahami
ACATGCATCAAACTTATTCAAATTAATCTGTTGGGGAGATAAAATGTGCAAGATAACGTTCACATACTAACAAAAACATCTAAGAATGTATCTTTTATTCTCCAGTACTGAAAACAGAACCGAGAAGGGAGATTATATGCGCTGTGACGCAGCTCTTGGAAATGACCTTTTTGTTCGTTGTCTGTCATTTCGAAGCTTACCTTGCATACGGTTTTCTTTAGTTTTAATTTGCCTAACTATCGATCTGACCCAGTAGACGCCATAATCCCCCTCTGTCTCTCTCCCGCGTTCTTTTTTATATTTTTTTTAATGGTGGGTGTTTACTCAGTTGGCTAGAGCAGTGCTGATTGGGGAGAACGGAGGTGCGCTCACTCTATTGGTTAGTAAGACTGCCACTCAAGGCTGGCAGTCATGCATATGCTCTGGAACAAAGTAATATCGCGTCCATATCGCAGGCTTTGCGATTAGGAAATCGCAACGCCTCAAATCACAAGTTCGATGCGATTTCGATTAATCGCACAGCCCTAATGCGTACCGAACCGAAAGACCCGTGCCAAAACGGTTCGGTACGAATACGTGTACCGTTACACCCCTAGTATATATGTATTGCGCACATGTAAATATTGCACAGTTCCATAGTGTTTGAAAAAGTCCTTTGTGTAATTTATGCATTTAGTTCTCTGGAGGTGCGAGCCTGAACAACCCTGATCAGAACAGAAAGATCCTACATTACAGTCATTTTAATATTTATTACCAATGATTTTGCATGACACAGTTAAACTTTGACACTTACCCATAAGGTCAGCGAATCCCCCGACAGGAAGTCGGCACGTGCCGGTCACAAACTGCAGCAGACGCATGCGCTTCTCATTGTCGATCTCCTTCACAAACTAAACACAGACAGACAACAGACGATGCATCTCCACATTTATGAACATCTGGGTTTAATTTAATTAGTGGTCTGATGCTAAAGTGTGAGATTAACAGCTACTGGTTAGTCTAACCTGCCAAAACCAGCCGATCTGTTTGCTGCTGCGAGCGTAGTGTCTGTAGATGGTGCTCCTCTGCCAGTCGACCAGATCGATCTCCTGCATCCCACACAGCATCACCTACAGCACAGTTACACGTTCAGAACATACTGTACTAAACACGGTTTACATTTAGAGAAACTATGGCCTTATTTATATACATCTGATATTAACAGCAGATACAAAATACAGTTGAAATTTGTCTTGTGACATTTGGACATTAAAAAAGCCTTTGAACATTATGAAGTGTCGTTTGTACCTCCAGTTCTTTGGCATCAAAGTATTGCAGGTACTGCTGCGGCAAGACCTCATTAAAGCCCTCGAGAAACGCCTGAGTCTGTTCCTCGACCCCTCTGGACAGCCTCCACTCAGCAACCAACCTGCAAACACGTTTGATTTCACAATCACTCACTGACATTATGGCTAATATGGCAAATTTGTTTATTTTGGTACAAAATTCCTAATTGTTTTTTTAAAAAAACATGCTGAAGACACAAATGTAACACAAGAGACAAATAAGCAATACTTTGAACTCGCATTGAATTTTCATAAGATATTTTTACAGTCCTAGTAGCTAACTTTTTTGTAAATGTAAAAAAAATTATATAATATTTAAAATAGTTATATTATTATTCATATAACTATATATTGTATATATATGATACATCTAATATAATATTTTGAAATATAAAACACTGATATGGAGTCATGCGGGACACTTTTTATGATGGAAGGATGCACTTTATTGGACTTCTTTTGAACTATTGAAAAAAAAACACCAACTCACTGCCATTATAAAGCTTGGAAGAGCCAGGATAAGACAATATTTTTAATTTAGAAATAATTGTTTAAAATTATATATACATATATATATATATATATATATATATATATATATTTAGC
>NW_015505273.1:2411007-2414021 GCF_001515645.1 Sinocyclocheilus grahami
CTCTTCTGAATTGGGAATAGCCAACATGCATTATAAACTTATTTCTAATTAATCTGTTGGGGAGATAAAATGTGCAAGATAACGTTCACATACTAACAAAAACATCTAAGAATGTATCTTTTATTCTTCAGTACTGAAAACAGAACCTAGAAGGGAGCTTATATGCGCTGTGACGCAGCTCTTGGAAATTACCTTTTTGTTCGTTGTCTGTCATTTCGAAGCTTACCTTGCATACGGTTTTCTTTAGTTTTAATTTGCCTAACTATCGATCTGACCCAGTAGACGCCATAATCCCCCTCTGTCTCTCTCCCGCGTTCTTTTTTATATTTTTTTTAATGGTGGGTGTTTACTCAGTTGGCTAGAGCAGTGCTGATTGGGGAGAACGGAGGTGCGCTCACTCTATTGGTTAGTAAGACTGCCACTCAAGGCTGGCAGTCATGCATATGCTCTGGAACAAAGTAATATCGCGTCCATATCGCAGGCTTTGCGATTAGGAAATCGCAACGCCTCAAATCACAAGTTCGATGCGATTTCGATTAATCGCACAGCCCTAATGCGTACCGAACCGAAAGACCCGTACCAAAACGGTTCGGTACGAATACGTGTACCGTTACACCCCTAGTATATATGTATTGCGCACATGTAAATATTGCACAGTTCCATAGTGTTTGAAAAAGTCCTTTGTGTAATTTATGCATTTAGTTCTCTGGAGGTGCGAGCCTGAACAACCCTGATCAGAACAGAAAGATCCTACATTACAGTCATTTTAATATTTATTACCAATGATTTTGCATGACACAGTTAAACTTTGACACTTACCCATAAGGTCAGCGAATCCCCCGACAGGAAGTCGGCACGTGCCGGTCACAAACTGCAGCAGACGCATGCGCTTCTCATTGTCGATCTCCTTCACAAACTAAACACAGACAGACAACAGACGATGCATCTCCACATTTATGAACATCTGGGTTTAATTTAATTAGTGGTCTGATGCTAAAGTGTGAGATTAACAGCTACTGGTTAGTCTAACCTGCCAAAACCAGCCGATCTGTTTGCTGCTGCGAGCGTAGTGTCTGTAGATGGTGCTCCTCTGCCAGTCGACCAGATCGATCTCCTGCATCCCACACAGCATCACCTACAGCACAGTTACACGTTCAGAACATACTGTACTAAACACGGTTTACATTTAGAGAAACTATGGCCTTATTTATATACATCTGATATTAACAGCAGATACAAAATACAGTTGAAATTTGTCTTGTGACATTTGGACATTAAAAAAGCCTTTGAACATTATGAAGTGTCGTTTGTACCTCCAGTTCTTTGGCATCAAAGTATTGCAGGTACTGCTGCGGCAAGACCTCATTAAAGCCCTCGAGAAACGCCTGAGTCTGTTCCTCGACCCCTCTGGACAGCCTCCACTCAGCAACCAACCTGCAAACACGTTTGATTTCACAATCACTCACTGACATTATGGCTAATATGGCAAATTTGTTTATTTTGGTACAAAATTCCTAATTGTTTTTTTAAAAAAACATGCTGAAGACACAAATGTAACACAAGAGACAAATAAGCAATACTTTGAACTCGCATTGAATTTTCATAAGATATTTTTACAGTCCTAGTAGCTAACTTTTTTGTAAATGTAAAAAAAATTATATAATATTTAAAATAGTTATATTATTATTCATATAACTATATATTGTATATATATGATACATCTAATATAATATTTTGAAATATAAAACACTGATATGGAGTCATGCGGGACACTTTTTATGATGGAAGGATGCACTTTATTGGACTTCTTTTGAACTATTGAAAAAAAAACACCAACTCACTGCCATTATAAAGCTTGGAAGAGCCAGGATAAGACAATATTTTTAATTTAGAAATAATTGTTTAAAATTATATATACATATATATATATATATATATATATATTTAGCAGCAAAACTGTTTCCAACACTGATAATAAATCAGCATATTAGAATGATTTCTGAAGATCATGTGACACTGAAGACTGGAGTAATGATGCTGAAAATACATCTCTGCATCACAGAAATAAATTATATTTTAAAGTATATTATATTAGATAACAATTATTTTACAATTACATTAAAAATCATACTGATCCCAACATTTTATATATTATATATATATATATAATTAAAAATATATATATTTCTAAATTAAAAATATTGTCTGTAATAAATCTGTATAAATGAGATTTCTTACCTGATATACTCCTCTTTATTGTCCTCTGTCACCTGAATGTTTCCTCCATCAGGCTTGAGTTCATGTGTGGTGACTTCTCCCAAAATGTCCTTATCCACCGAGAAAAACATCTCCAAGCCACATTCCTCTATATTATTATCCCTATAGAAAAACACTTTGTAGTTAGGACCAATTGGGATTCTTAATTTCCTAGTAATTCATATCCCGGATGACCACAATTTTAACCCCCAAGCCCTCACTATTATCTCTGTAACTCATTCAACTCCTTCTCACTCACTTGATCCAGATGAGCGAGTTGTAAAACTCTGGGTCGATGGACTCCAGGTCTTTCAGAGCCAGAGGTTTGTTCAGGATGCGCTTATAAAAAGGCAAAGAGAAGCCCGTGTCTATGAACTTCCCATGAAACAGAGCCTGTGTGAGAGAGAACGTACAAATAATATTCAGAAGCTTTCAATGCATTTCAAACTAAGATACTTCAGAGGTCAGTCGTACCATAGCGATGAACCGGCCAATGAACTTGAAGTATTTGAGGTGGTCAGGGTTGATGGAGGAGGCGGGGTTAATCTGCAGGCAGTAGTTGTCTTTGCCGGCGTACTCGAACAGACAGTACATGGGGTTCAAGACCTCGTGAGACAGCAGGAAGAACCATTCCCTATGACAGAAACACAACATTATTTTGTGTGTGTGTGTGTGTGCATATAGCAACTCAAGTCATCACTTCCTGTAAATAACGCAATATACCTGGCCACGCCTCCATAGTCAAGTCCCTCCTCCCC
>NW_015505273.1:2415172-2455559 GCF_001515645.1 Sinocyclocheilus grahami
TGGAAATCAGCATATTAGAAGGATTTCTGAAGGATCATGTGACACTGAAGACTGGAGTAATGATGCTGAAAATACATCTCTGCATCACAGAAATAAATTATATTTTAAAGTATATTATATTAGATAACAATTATTTTACAATTACATTAAAAATCATACTGATCCCAACATTTTATATATTATATATATATATATAATTAAAAATAGATCTCCTGCATCCCACACAGCATCACCTACAGCACAATTACACGTTCAGAGCAGACAAAACACATCGTGTCTATGGCCTCATTTACACCTGATATTAACAGCAGACACAAAATATAGTTGAAAATGTCTTGTGACATTTGGAGCTCAGAGATGCATTTGTACAGAAAAGGCCTTTGAATGTTATGAAGTGTAGTTTGTACCTCCAGCTCTTTGGCATCAAAGTATTGCAGGTACTGCTGCGGCAAGACCTCATTAAAGCCCTCGAGAAACGCCTGAGTCTGTTCCTCGACCCCTCTGGACAACCTCCACTCAGCAACCAACCTGCAAACACGTTTGATTTCACAATCACTCACTGACATTATGGCTAATATGGCAAATTTGTTTATTTTGGTACAAAATTCCTAATTGTTTTTAAAAAAAAACATGCTGAAGACACAAATGTAACACAAGAGACAAATAAGCAATACTTTGAACTCGCATTGAATTTTCATAAGATATTTTTACAGTCCTAGTAGCTAACTTTTTTGTAAATGTAAAAAAAATTATATAATATTTAAAATAGTTATATTATTATTCATATAACTATATATTGTATATATATGATACATCTAATATAATATTTTGAAATATAAAACACTGATATGGAGTCATGCGGGACACTTTTTATGATGGAAGGATGCACTTTATTGGACTTCTTTTGAACTATTGAAAAAAAAACACCAACTCAATATATATATATATACTGTATATATATATATATATATATATATATATATATATATATATATATATATATATAATTAAAAATATATATATTTCTAAATTAAAAATATTGTCTGTAATAAATCTGTATAAATGAGATTTCTTACCTGATATACTCCTCTTTATTGTCCTCTGTCACCTGAATGTTTCCTCCATCAGGCTTGAGTTCATGTGTGGTGACTTCTCCCAAAATGTCCTTATCCACCGAGAAAAACATCTCCAAGCCACATTCCTCTATATTATTATCCCTATAGAAAAACACTTTGTAGTTAGGACCAATTGGGATTCTTAATTTCCTAGTAATTCATATCCCGGATGACCACAATTTTAACCCCCAAGCCCTCACTATTATCTCTGTAACTCATTCAACTCCTTCTCACTCACTTGATCCAGATGAGCGAGTTGTAAAACTCTGGGTCGATGGACTCCAGGTCTTTCAGAGCCAGAGGTTTGTTCAGGATGCGCTTATAAAAAGGCAAAGAGAAGCCCGTGTCTATGAACTTCCCATGAAACAGAGCCTGTGTGAGAGAGAACGTACAAATAATATTCAGAAGCTTTCAATGCATTTCAAACTAAGATACTTCAGAGGTCAGTCGTACCATAGCGATGAACCGGCCAATGAACTTGAAGTATTTGAGGTGGTCAGGGTTGATGGAGGAGGCGGGGTTAATCTGCAGGCAGTAGTTGTCTTTGCCGGCGTACTCGAACAGACAGTACATGGGGTTCAAGACCTCGTGAGACAGCAGGAAGAACCATTCCCTATGACAGAAACACAACATTATTTTGTGTGTGTGTGTGTGTGCATATAGCAACTCAAGTCATCACTTCCTGTAAATAACGCAATATACCTGGCCACGCCTCCATAGTCAAGTCCCTCCTCCCCCGGGAAAATAATCCACAGTCTCCGTCTCAGATCTTGAGGATGGCAACTCATAATCTAAACAAATCAATTCACAAGCATTTCATTTCTTTATGCATGCCACATAATGACACAAGTAAATTAACTAGTCAAATACGTACAAAAAGTGTCGTTCACCTGCTGAAAGGAGTCCTCAAACAGTGTTTTGCGACTGACGTGGATCTTAAGGTGCTGAGGAATTGCTAGTTGCTTTGGTATCAAAAACATATTTTATTATAAATTAAATCACATGTGAAAATATTTGCTTTGGTACTATTTGTATAAGCCATTCCTTTTCAGAACTCTTTAAAGGACTCATCTCTAAAAAAGTCAATTAAATGCATTTATTTTTTCAACTGCTAATGCATACCGACAAAACAAAATCACTTTTTCATCACACCTAAATACAATTTTAGCATTATTTGGAATTAATTTGGTATAATTATTATAAGTAATTAATTATAATAATAATAATATGTATTAATTATTGTGTATTACTTATCAAACTTTTATTCTTAACTATTATGCTTATTAATTATAACATGAATTTAAAAATACATTTTTTAAACATGAATCTTCACTGACAGTAGCTCAAAAAGTTGAATTAACAACCATTAAAACGACTACATTTATTCTGTTGTTCAATCATTCTGTTGTGTTTTGCTGATTAAAATTTCAAACAATGAAAATGTAAACACTGACTCTAAACAAATTATTATTATTGTTATACTTTATTCTCAAATGATTAATGTTAACAACATCAGCATTGGTGACTAGGAGTATAGTGTGTATTAGTGTGTAGATTTCAATTTCTGCAAAGTCTAATCTAATTGTCATACTCTTCGAATTTCATATTAAGAAATTCTTTTAACCCAAAAAGCAAAGTATGCTCCCTTCGAACTGGTTTTCTTTAAAATACAAATCTTTGTAATCCCAGGCTATCTGTAATCAGAAGCACATTTATAACTGAAATATAATTTAATTTCATTCACATGTGTTTCATAAACATAGTCCTTTATGGATTACAATCCGCCATCAAAATTATATTTAATTTAATTGTTCCAGCTGCTGTGAGAAAAGGCTATAAACGATCGGCCACCTGCAGGATCCTCACGTGCGATAGCCTAGTAGCCGGGACAACTTCTTTATGTTTACAGACGTGATGTAATGACGCGGTGCCATGCTCGAATTTCCCGCGAAAACCTACCCGTACCACTCAAATTAAAAACATTATTATAAGCTAACCGTAGTGAATCGTGCTAAAGTAAGGCAATAGTTTTGAACACTGGCTGGTTATGTACTTGCTCAAATATTGATTTCGGATCATTTTTAACCAAAAAAAGTTACGGACTGCAGCTTTAACTAAAGCAGAAATAAAATAAATTGTAAATATTAGATGAAAAACTGAACAAAAATGAGAATGCTGCTTTGGCAAGCAACAAAAAATTACTAACTGGAAATAAATTAAAACTAAATCAGAAAAAAAATAATAATAATAATAAAAAAAACTGATAAAATTACTAAACTTAACAAATTAAAAATAATTAAAACTATGAACTAAAAGAAATCTAGAATATGAATAAAGTTATAATGTCGGCTTGTGATCGTGTCGCACCCTTGTGTTCGAGGGTCTTCCCATTGTGTGGATCTTGTAGGATGGTGAACAAAATACATCCTCCTATTACTGTCAGTCCGTTTCTCTGTGTGCCAAACAAACAGACACACTCACTAACACACACACACACACACACACACACTAAGGCAGCACGAGCTGCTCTATTACGAGGGTAAAATGTGATTTCCTCTTTCTGCCGCATAAAAATGAAAGAGCGGTGACTCACCCCATCCCGGCGGCAGAGGACCCAGAGGGTCAAACTCTTTATTAGCTGTAGGCGCAAGCTGTTCCTGCAGCTGAAGAGATGAGCAGCTCGGGTTATAGAGGAAATCCTGACGTCCTTTCATTTCAAATCATTTGAAAAAGAGTCTAACCGGCAGACTGTACTTTCTCTTTTACGCATTTACTCACCCCATAGATGAATCTCTGGTTGAAGCGCTGCATGGCTCCCTGCAGCTGACTGCGCTGGTTCTGCCACTCCTCGTAGTTCCGGACCGACTCGAGTGTAGGTCTTTGCCATGTGGTGGTTCGGATTATATGATCCACATAGTACACACGGCCCATCGGGTCCAAACGACGCTCCCAGCTACCACAAAACACACACAAGGTTCTCCAAACAACTGCTCATCAAGGACACTTTTACATCTGACCTTGGGTTTTGTTCACTGGCAATTTTTACACTTACAACATATTTTTAAATAATCATAACAATAACACAATATTTTATCATTATTACTATTATTATTTAAAAATTAACAATGATAATTTCTGATGATGACAACAACAAAAATGATTATTATGTTTTTATTTAAATATAAGTATAACTCTTTAGCATTTATTTTTCATACAAAATTGAGCTAAAAGGCCAGAGGTCACAGGTCAGAAAAAAAAATTGTAATAAATGTATCATTGATATTAATATTATTGTTTAAAATTATAATTTTTATGATGATTGCTGATAACAAAAACAACAATAATTATTATTATTTTAAACAAAATTATTATTATTATAATTTTTACTATTATTGATTTTATTATAAATATTATTATTATTTAAATATAACATTATCTTTCAAATACATAAAATTAAGGTCACAGGTCAGAAAATAAGAAAATCTTTAGAAAGCATAAAAACAATCAAAAGCATGACATTTAAAAGATCGTCAATAAAAATACAATGACTAAACTGGCTTAAAATATACTAATCGAAAGGCAGTTTAAATGCTATGTCATCAGATGCTCTATTAAAATGAATGTTTGGGAACTTGTCTTATTTCAGTAGGTAAAGTGGCATAATGACTAAAAGAGGTGAGCTTTAACTGACATCTTATGTTTTACATAAAAGCATTTATTTAGGTTATTTAATTTGTATACTTTAGCCTCACTCTTTGTAATCGATATGCAATTTAAATATCTATTAGCAACAAAGTGACAAATCTGTAAAACTGAGAAACAGCATGGTTACCCTGGCGGAAGTGGTTCTGGTCTTTCCCATGTGGTTCTTTTTTCAATGTGATCCACGTAGTAAACGCGGTCGTTCTGATCCACTCTCTGCTCCCAGCTACACACACACACCAATAAATGAAAAAGAAAACATATCAGACTAAATCCATACAGGCTTATTATAATAAAATGACTTTATTTTCATCCATTCATTCTGACATGCAGCAGGAGCATCTGCTGTTATTAAAGGCTCCATGTGGCATATAGCTAGTAAATTAGAAGATTCACTGTAATTGTATGACGTACCCAGGAGGAAGAAGGCCGTTACTGATCAGTGAAGCTCTGGGTGGCGTTGGACTGGCCCTGGGAGCCTGATTTGACCCTGAGCCTGACCCCTGACTCTCGGTTTCTCCGTTCACACACACCCGTGGAGATGTTTCCGGGCTGGGAGCGCTGCTGCCGTGAGTGGGAGTCGAGCCTGCAGAGGACGCTAAAAAAACAATGCAGTGAATACAGTGGGTACGGAAAGTATTCAGACCCCCTTACATTTTTCACTCTTTGTTATATTGCAGCCATTTGCTAAAATCATTTAAGTTAATTTTTTTCCTCAATGTACACACAGCACCCCATATTGACAGAAAAACACAGAATTGTTGACATTTTTGCAGATTTATAAAAATAAAATAAAACTGAAATATCACATGGTCCTAAGTATTCAGACCCTTTGCTCAGTATTTAGTAGAAGCACCCTTTTGATCTAATACAGCCATGAGTCTTTTTGGGAAAGATGCAACAAGTTTTTCACACCTGGATTTGGGGATCCTCTGCCATTCCTCCTTGCAGATCCTCTCCAGTTCGGTCAGGTTGGATGGTAAACGTTGGTGGACAGCCATTTTTAGGTCTCTCCAGAGATGCTCAATTGGGTTTAAGTCAGGGCTCTGGCTGGCCATTCAAGAACAGTCACAGAGCTGTTGTGAAGCCACTCCTTCTGTGTGTACATTAATGAGGAAAAAAAATTAACTTAAATGATTTTAGCAAATGGCTGCAATATAACAAAGAGTGAAAAATTTAAGGGGGTCTGAATACTTTCCGTACCCACTGTAGCTAGGGAACTTCAACTTAGAGCCACGTAATCTAAACAAAGTGCTATTAAAGGGATAGTTCACCCAAAAAATTAAATGTGATGTTTATCTGCTTACCCCCAGGGCATCCAAGACGTAGGTGACTTTGTTTCTTCAGTAGAACACAAACGGAGATTTTTAACTCAAACCGTTGCAGTCTGTCAGTCATATAATGTAAGTGGATGGGAATCACGGCTTTGAGAGTCAAAAAAACATACACAAACAAAACCAAATTAAACCCTGTGGCTCGTGACAATACATTGATGTGTAAAGACACGAAACGATCGGCCTGTGCAAGAAACTGAACAGTATTTATATCGTTTTTACCACTGACACTCCTAATTGAGATTGTAGATAGTGTGTCAATGGTCCATTTGAGAGATAGGTGGCGGTAATGCACTTATAAGTCTGCGATCTGCCGTAAAGCAAGAAGAAGAAGATGCGTCACGCCCCGGCTGTCGAGGACGCGCTCAGGACAGTTCAGACATTGCGGTGAATCAGAGGTAAAAAACGTTATAAATACTGTTCAGTTTCTTGCACAGACCGATCATTTCGTGTCTTTACACATCAATGTATCGTCACGAGCCGCAGGGTTTAATTTGGTTTTGCTTGTGTATGTTTTTTTTTGACTCTCAAAGCCGTGATTTCCATTCACTTCCATTATATGACTGACAGACTGCAACGGTTTGAGTTAAAAATCTTCGTTTGTGTGCTACTGAAGAGACAAAGTCACCTACATCTTGGATACCCTGGGGTTAAGCAGATAAACATCACATTTTCATTTTTGGGTGAACTATCCCTTTAAGATTCAGGATGTGACTCCTTTGAAAATGTTCCCTACCTGTGGAGGAAGTAGGTTTATGTGGCCGCTGGGGTCGAGATGGGTGGGGTGGTCTCAGAGCCCCTGCTGATGGAGAGGCAGACCCCGGACGTCCCACTGCATGACCATTGGGCAGCACCGCTTCATCAGCGATGGCACTGGATGGGGAAGAATCTCGACTAGACCAACAACAAACAGACACAAATGTCAACATTCAATAGGTGCAAAGACTGAGGTTTAGTCAGATACTTAAAGCAGGTTCAACTTATACAATAGCTGTTTAACATCAATAGGCATCAGTCATAATATAAAGGAAATGTGCTGGTCTGAAAAAGTCTGGAACATTCCTGTTGAATTTGCATGACATATAAGCTTTATTGCATAAGTCAACTGCTAAATACAAATATTAATATATATATATATATATATATATATATATATATATATATATATATATATATATATATATATATATATATATATATATTTAAAATGAGTATTTTAACATCTAAAATATTCCTGTTTTATGTGTTCAATAATTTGGCCATAATTTGTTATACATGTTATTAAAACTGAAATAAACTGAAATACAAAATAACTGAAAGTAAATATAAATATTAAAAATAAATAACCTTTTTAACAGTCATTATCTAGAACACTCTAGTTTTATGTGCATGGCACAGAAGTTTTATATTGCATAATTTAACTGCTAATATTCAATAATGGCAGCTGACTGAAATAAGTACTAAAATAACTGAAACTAAATATGAAATTAAATTAAATTAAATTAAATAAAAGCTCAAAAGAAATATAAAAAAAATACATAATTTTTCAACATCTAGAACATTCCTGTGTTATGTGCATAATATAGTTTTATATTCCATAATTCATCTGCTAACATTCAATAATCTGACCATCATTTTTTGCATCTTATTTAAAACTAATTTAACAGAATTAAACAGAAAATAAAAATAAATTTAAGCTGAATAGAAATATATTTTTTGACATCTAGCTCACTCCTGTTTTATGTGCATGACAAATGTTTTATATTCCACAATTTAACTTCTAACATATGGCAACAAATATGTTGAAATAATACAATTAAACTGAAATAAAAATATATTTTAAATTCCACAATTCAGCTATGCATCTTATTTAAACCAATGAGAATATACAAGAGAAGATACACCACAGAAGGAAGAAAAAAAAAATCACTCTACTTTTATGTATCAATAAATGGTGTATTACGAGCCATAAAACGCTTAGTGCACCGAGCGAGCAGTCAAGATATTTCCCTGGAGTACTAATTTCACCAAGAATTCAAACAAAAGCAAAAAAGCTATAAGCACATAACGTGGTACTATTCTTTCAGAAATAGCACAGTAAAGCATAGTAATCTTTATTTTACCTTCCTGCTACATCCCCGTTCAGTTTGGATTCTCCATTTACAACAGCATCTGTGACAGAAGAGAAACATTACACAACTTCACGTGTGGGAAGTCTATATTTTAAACAGCAAAGAATCGAGATCTCTCAGCTGTTGTTGAAAACAAGCCGAGTGTGTTTTGTAGGGATAAAGAAGGTCTCAACTGTGCTCTTGTTCCTCAGAAGCAAAAGTCTCGGGATCCACCTGCAGTCCATCCAGACACACTGAGAGATCTCCAACCACCTCCGAGCGCTCTCGGTCTGAACTCAACTGCAGCGTCTGCACCACCTCACAGACTGAGACACACACAACATAACACTGCTTACAGAACTGAAAAATTCATATTAATAGCCTGTAGAAGCAGCATTCTGATTGATCAATGAATTCTTGAACATCATTTTGTTTCAGAACATTGAAGAAGATTACTGAGTTATGAATTGATTCAAAAGATTTATTGAAAAAACTGACTCACAAGAATGATTTGCTCACATATCAGACATCATTATGGCTTGCGAGCTTGTTTTTAACAAGAATAGCAATATAAAGCTGATTAAATAAATGTAAACTTTTAAAGCATATTCATAGTCATATACAGCATATGTGTGACCCTGGACCACAAAACCAGTCATAAGGATACATTTTTTGAAATTAAGATGTATACATGTATACAATAAATAAGTCATATTAATAGCCTGTAGAAGCAGCATTCTGATTGATCAATGAATTCTTGAACATCATTTTGTTTCAGAACATTGAAGAAGATTACTGAGTTATGAATTGATTCAAAAGATTTATTGAAAAAACTGACTCACAAGAATGATTTGCTCACATATCAGACATCATTATGGCTTGCGAGCTTGTTTTTAACAAGAATAGCAATATAAAGCTGATTAAATAAATGTAAACTTTTAAAGCATATTCATAGTCATATACAGCATATGTGTGACCCTGGACCACAAAACCAGTGATAAGGATACATTTTTTGAAATTAAGATGTATACATGTATACAATAAATAAGCTTTCCATTGATGTAAGGTTTGTTAGGATAGGACGATATTTGGCCGAGATACAACTATTTGAAAATCTGGAATCTGAGGGTGCAAAAAAATCTAAATATTGAGAAAATCACCTTTAACGTTGCATATTACAATGCACCTTTAAATGCATATTACTAATCAAAAATTAAGTTTTGATATATTTACAGTAGGAAACTTACAAAATATCTTCATGGAACATGATCTTTACTTAATATCCTAATGATTTTTGCCAAAAAAGAAAAATCTGTAATTGTGACCCATACAATGTATTGTTGGCTATTGCTACAAATATACCCCAGCGACTCAACACTGCTTTTGTGCTCCAGGGACACATATCCTCGACTTGATTGCACAGACACTATATAAACTGAACTGAGCTGGATGATCACTGAATTAAATGATGAACTGCCTTTAACTGAAAATTGAGTGTTTACTATTGTCATCTTGCATTATTGACACACTATTTTCCTAATTGATGCTGTACAGTTGCTTTGACATAATCTGTATTGTTATAAATAGAGGTGACTTGACATAGAAGCTGATCTAAATTGGCTTCACTGGGTAAACAAGCTCACAGTGACACTTCAGGTCACAGGAAAAGGAAATGGTAACCTGGTTGTGGGCTACTCAACGCCCTCAGGTTGTATTCACTCAATCTGCAGTTCTGTAATTCACATTAGCTGCGAATGGTCACATGATTCCCATGTGGCCAAAGTATCTGAAAAGACTCTTTGTTTGGTACTATGAGTCAGTTCACCTGCCTTTCTCTATTACAAAGAGGCAATAAAGCACAAAAACACTCTAACACACACTATAGAGACCTGACTCTGATTAATGAGATTCACACAAGTGGAGAATATGGAAACTCACTCTTCATATTGTTGGCTTTTAAGGTCTCGCTGACCTCCAGAGCGGCCATGCCAAGCAAAATGTCAGATTTAAGTGTCTGGTGACTCCAAACCCGGAAAATTAACTTGCTGAAAGGGGTGACGATCCTACACGGAATATGATCAACAGAGCAGCGTTGTTAAAATGACCATTTTACGTAACTGAAATGAAGCTGAAATAAAATCTAAATATTAAAAAACAGTAATAAAAAAATGTGACATTTTGCCTCAAATTTAAGTTGAAATACTAAAATTACTAAAATAAAATAAAAATAAAGCTAAAACAAAATATTAAAAATATAAACGACAAAAACACAAAACATAATTATTATTAATGCTGAAAATATAAAACAAAACTGAAAATATAAAAATAAAAGCTCATTCAAAACTGCAAAAAAAAATCATTACACTTTAATATTGTATTTATCAGAATAACATTAATTTTTAGTCTAGAGAAAGAATATGAAAATAATAAATATTGATCCTACATTTGCTCTGTAACTCAAAAATATTTTTTTAAATATGTAAAAATGTAAAATACATACGAAAAAATTATTTTAGTATGCATTTCATTCTTACACAGTGAGAGACTGTTTCCATTTGGGACTGTGAGTGTTGGTGCAACTCACTCTTCATATTGTTGGCTTTTAAGGTCTCGCTGACCTCCAGAGCGGCCATGCCAAGCAAAATGTCAGATTTAAGTGTCTGGTGACTCCAAACCCGGAAAATTAACTTGCTGAAAGGGGTGACGATCCTACACGGAATATGATCAACAGAGCAGCGTTGTTAAAATGACCATTTTACGTAACTGAAATGAAGCTGAAATAAAATCTAAATATTAAAAAACAGTAATAAAAAAATGTGACATTTTGCCTCAAATTTAAGTTGAAATACTAAAATTACTAAAAAAAAATAAAAAAGCTATAAAAATATTATAAAAATAATATAAATGACAAAACAAAACATAATATAAATATATTATAGAATATAAATATTATATTAAAAACAAATAGAAATATTGCATTAAATATAAGTTGAAATACTAAAATTACTAAAATAAAATAAAAATAAAGCTAAAACAAAATATTAAAAATATAAACGACAAAAACACAAAACATAATTATTATTAATGCTGAAAATATAAAACAAAACTGAAAATATAAAAATAAAAGCTCATTCAAAACTGCAAAAAAAAATCATTACACTTTAATATTGTATTTATCAGAATAACATTAATTTTTAGTCTAGAGAAAGAATATGAAAATAATAAATATTGATCCTACATTTGCTCTGTAACTCAAAAATGTTTTTTAAATATGTAAAAATGTAAAATACATATGAAAAAATTATTTTAGTATGCATTTCATTCTTACACAGTGAGAGACTGTTTCCATTTGGGACTGTGAGTGTTGGTGCACTTCTCCGTCTTCTTGGACTGGCCGTCCACACACACCTCAACATAAGGACTGGGCCCAAACCAATTCTTCTTATTGTCCCGCAGCTTAGCGGACAGAACTGATAAAAGACGACAACTATAATCACAGATCTATTAAAAGTATTAATCTGTTGACATGACAACAAAATCTTGGGGCTACATTGCAACGAGTGCAAACAAAAATAGTCAACACATGCAAAAACATAAAATAGAGATTATCAGCTCACCTGTTATCTGAAGTTGGGCCTTCATTGTGCAGCCATTAAAACAGTTGTGGATCAAATCTAAAACACACAAATAAGCATATAGATCAATATTAATTCTGTTAAATCTCATCATCACAAAAACTCATGAGCTGAGATAGAAGTAAATAGTGGAAAAAGGTGGAACATTCACGAGCAAAAAAGGATATAATGTCATGTTAACTAAGCCAACAAAACCCACTGTCTTACATGCTTTTACTGGCTGATCTGTCACCAAATGCAATGCATATCGACACATCTGATCCCAGATCAGTGCTGGTGTGAGAAGCACATCCTCATTCCGTCTGTAACAGCTAATCTCACAACAGAAGTCTCGAGTAATCCTTGGTAGATTACAGATGATGTAATTCTAAGAGACTTCCAGGGCTCTCAGTCACTACAGGAATCAGTCTGTCTACTGAGAGAAAGTGCTGATAAACACACACACAGAGCCCAATGGCATTCCACTGATGAACCAAAGAGAACAAACAGAGCTTATAATCAATTATGATTGGGACAGACTGTAAATGTCAACAAGAAATGCTGGTTGTAAATCATTTTACTTCTTCAAGTCAGGCATTTCATCAACAAACAATAGGATTTGTACTTGCTCTGCTGATATTTTCCATAACTACAAATATACTATATGTGACCTATATGTGACCTTTGCTGGCAAAATGAGAAAAACCTTCAAAATGATGCATGATTTGTTGGAATCAACCAAACAATTACGTTGTTACACCCGTTTGAAGTCGATTCAGCAAAGTAAATAAAAAAATAAAAAATTGAGTTAAAGTTTTCTGAAGGTTCCAAAGTAAAATCACCGAGCAACGTTGCATCTTTTCCTCCACTTCTTTTCTTATTAATAATTACTATATTAATAATCACAATAAATATAGCTATTTCCCCCCCTTTTTTATTAAAAATTAGAACAACGATGCAAATAAACAGTAGAACAAATATAATATTAGAAAGAAACAAATTAAATAATGCATTGCTTTTTTCATCTTACATCTAAACAGAAGCATTCAAATAAGAAAAACAAATAGTAATCAAATGTGAAAATCACTGTAGTGTATTCCTTACAAATAAACTGATTATTAAAACTATACAAAAGCAGTTAGAACGTGCTTTTTAAGGTGATGCACTAAAACTGAAAGAAAAATGTATATAAACTATATAAATAAATCACAAAAACATGACGAAATTACTAATATTTAAACTAAAATTAAAATGAAAAGGGACAATAAATTAAATAAAAACTGATTAAACATTTTTACAAAAACTATAATAATATCTCAGTGATACGAAAATAAATTCTTCTCACAATTTCAACAAAACTTCACCTTAGTGCCCTATTTGTTCTTTCCCACAAAGAGAGTTGGGTACTCCAATAAGAACGTAAAAGCACTATAACAGTCATCAATACTGTACAACTTGAAGACTACATTCAATTCTCATTCAGAATGACTTGAAAATAAGTCAGTTTGTTGTGAGAAATATTCTGTTAAAAGGTCTAAACTCTTTCAAGATGCCTGATTAACATCCATCCATCAGCTCCCTGGAGACACCAGCAGCAGAGCTTCAGGGTTTATCAATAAACCATCTTTAGTTTTTTCTGGCTTAAAGGGATAGTTCACCCAAAAATGTAAAATTTGATGTTTATTTATAAAAATAATATAAATGACAAAACAAAACATAATATAAATATATTATAGAATATAAATATTATATTAAAAACAAATAGAAATATTGCATTAAATATAAGTTGAAATACTAAAATTACTAAAATAAAATAAAAATAAAGCTAAAACAAAATATTAAAAATATAAACGACAAAAACACAAAACATAATTATTATTAATGCTGAAAATATAAAACAAAACTGAAAATATAAAAATAAAAGCTCATTCAAAACTGCAAAAAAAAATCATTACACTTTAATATTGTATTTATCAGAATAACATTAATTTTTAGTCTAGAGAAAGAATATGAAAATAATAAATATTGATCCTACATTTGCTCTTGATTTTTAACTTTAACCGTTGCAGTCTGTCAGTCGTATAATGCATGGCAATGGTAACAAAATCTATGAGAGTAAAAAAAACATGCACAGACAAATCCAAATTAAACCCTGCGGCTCGTGACGACACATTGATGTCCTAAGACACGAAACGATCAGTTTGTGCCAGAAACCAAACAGTATTTATATCATATTTTACCTCTAATACAGCACTATGTCCAACTGCTTTGGGCGCGCGCACCGGAGGTGTGTACGCAGCTACGCGCTCTGGCATAGTTTACGTTAATGGGTGTGTCGATATCCAGCCGAAGAGCAATCAACCATAACCTTAGGCGAGCAGGCTTTTTTGTTTTTTTACTCTCATAGATGTTGTTACCATTGCCATGCATTATACGACTGACAGACTGCAACGGTTAAAGTTAAAACTCATCAAATGTGTTCTACTGAAGACACAAAGTCACCTACATCTTGGATGCCCTGGGGGTGAGCAGATAAACATCACATTTTACATTTTTGGGTGAACTATCCCTTTAATTCTGCGTGCCAGTGCATCATGGTAAAAGCTCCCATCAGCACACTGTCAACAACATGAAAAATGATGAAGATTTTTAAGCACTTTATAAATTGACCGGTAATGATTTGAATAGTTCACAAATTAGCACAGGAACTACTTTTGATGACTGTGGTTTCACTTTTAATTAGGCAAGAGATGACATTTTCATGCACTGGTACATTTTGAGATTTTGGCCCATTTTGTTTTCATAACATCTCGTCTTTCAGATTAGCAGAAAGAAAACATCCAAAATACACGTTTCGGTGTTTATTTTATCGATTTGCATAACTTTTTTTCTTAAAAACATGATGAAAATGGTTGTCGGCAGTATTAGTGGCAAAAAGAGAAATCGAGGGCCCGCGCCATTATGACCAAAATTATGAATATTCCCTTGAAACTGCGATTATTAATTACGATTATCACAATTTACATTGAATTATATGTATACCATTGTTTGAAGCAACCACATGCCATTTTTTAATATAAAAATACGCTTAAAAAACGCTTTTCTTTAGTGTTTATACATTTAGTCAATTATACATTGGATTGGTTTCTTCTTTAAATAAAAATAAGCATGCTATTATAACGTTACACTAAAACTCAGATTAAAACAATGGAAAACCCTTAAGATAACACACACAGAATAGCATAAGTGGACTTTAAACGAGTATGTAACTGTGCACTAGACAAATCCAAAATCCCTTCTGTATCTGCTTTTAACTCTAACCAGTCAACAAAAACACAATTATTTATCCTGTGTTCAGGTTTCTGAACTCATACTCTGAAATGTATGCAAATGAGTGCATATTTAATTAGACAATGCCTCATTTGCATATGTAAACATGACATTTCAGGAAACGTGCAATTGAACTGTCTTAATGTAGTTCACTGTGGTTTTACCACGGTGCAGAGATGGTATCAGGTGGCATTAGCATGAGACTTTGACCACACACCACAGAAATCAATATTAGTATTACAAGCATCTCGAGGACCATGTTTTGTTATGATACTGTACAGACGTGACGTCACGCAGCGTCACTGACTGACGCAGCTACAAAAAAAACTAGCAAGAGGTTTATAAGTCAACTACACGCATCTAAGTCTTTGAAACTGATAGTTTATAATCGTTTCAGACTGTAAACTGCGTAGATTAATTAATGAGCTGTCAACACATCACCCGTCACGCAGTCTAACGCAGTCAGTCACGAGCTAACGAGCTAACGGCTGTTTTTCTTCCATTTTGTCCTCTATACGCGTGTGTCGCTTGTATCTTACCGTCTTACGATCACGGGGAACGTTGCTAGGTCTCGTTTTTAACGGGTTCTGGGGTAAACTTCCCGTCGTTTGAATGAACTTTGCTCCATCTCAACTCAACCGGGCGACCAACGGTCCGCCGCCAGCGCTGGCTCCGCCTCCATGTCAGAGTGACGTCACGACGCAACCCCGTCACGTGACGCGACGCATTCGGACGCTGCGTTGAATTGAACGCCTTTATTGTCATTGTGTTGTTTCTGCATGCAACGAAATTAGGAGCTCTGCTCCTGCCTGGTGTTAGAAAAACAGACACATAACCACAGACAATAAATAAGAGTATAAGTCTGTACAGTGCAATCTTAAAAGTAAATACAACAAGTGACATTCACATTGAGCAATCTGAGTAAAGTGACCATTTAAAGTGACCTTCACATTGATATGCACAGTAAGTTTATACAAAAGTACAATTTAAATGTAACTAGTGATTTAGTGACTAGATATAGCTAGTATTGCACATTGACGAATAGTGTATATTAGCCTATTGCACCTTTACTGCAGATATAGTGTTTCACATTTAGTAAGCAGATATGGTATTTCACCCTGACATACTATTTAGTGCATTTGTTCTGATAAATAAAGTGTTCAGACAGTGGTAGCCTATTGCAGATTGACATATTGCATATTGTATATTGCATGTTGTATAGCAGCAGTATAGACAGAAGATATTTGAATGGAATAAGTGACTGTAGTTAAAAGAATAACGTGGTTGGAATAGTATTTTAATTAGTTAGTGCACTTATGGATGGGATGTGTCCTTGATGATGTTTTTGGCCCTTGAGAGATAATGGGAGCGAGCAATGCTTTCCAGGGAGGGTAGTGAGCAGCCAGTGATTTTTTGTAATGTTTGTTTGTACAGGATGCGTACATTGTGTTTTAAAGACACTAGATGTGTGTGTGTGTGTGTGTGTGTGTGTGTGTGTGTGTGTGTTTTAAATGCAAAACAAAAACGTTCATCAATTTTGAAGGGAGAAAAAACATTTGGTCACTGTGTGTGTATGTGTGTGTGTGTGTGTGTGTGTGTGTGTGTGTGTGTGTGTGTGTGTGTGTACTTCAGAATGAGCAGGTCATGTATTTCTTAACATTATTATTTTTTTATTTGTTCTTCTTATTGTTCTTGTGCGAGATGGCGCTGTTTGTCAGGGCATGTATTGGTAATCATGGCAAAGTGATGGTGTATCTCCTCTTAATACTATATGGTACTTTGAAATATAAGCCAGTACTATTATACAAAAACATGGTATATCTGTCATTTCTACGGTACATGACGTTTTTGGATATTATACCCTGAGCTGCCATGAGTTTTTAATTATGAGTACTGAGCTGGGTAGATTACTTACAAATTGTAATCTGTTAGTGATTCCGAAACTACATGACAAAAATTGTAGTTATAGTAACGTAATCCGATACATTACACATTTCAGGTAATCTAATCAGACTACTTTTTGATTACTTTTGACCTAACTTGTTTATCACGTTGATTTAAATAGGATAATATTGTAGCCTACTGATATACAAGGAGTAAGAAAATATATTCCATTCATTGAAATTAACAACATAAAATGCATTAAACACTACATTATCAAGGTTTCCCGTACCGGGGTTCGTAAAGGTACAGCAGTGAGTTTAATGAAAAGTTAATCATTAATGAAATAATAAAAATGTCAAATGAAAATAAATCATTTTAAAATATCATAAATCGAAATAAATCTAAAAAATGAATTATTTTCTTTGTTTACCTGCGTGTCATGTGACCATTAGCCAATGTCAGAGAACCTTGAACATGCAAATGTGATATTAGTTATTAAATATTTATTTTTAAATCTCAGGGGTACTTTAAATAAATATATTAGGTGAAAGATGTTCAGATGACAAAAAGCTTGGGAATGTCTGCATTACGTGTAAATAATAAATAATGTGAATTTGTGCATTTTAATGTGTTTGAAAGACTAAAACCTTCCAAAGACATTGTAATAGAGGGTTAAATAACCTACTGAGTGATAATTCAAATAAACATGAACGTGTTCATCAGTAGTTGATGCAATGTCGAAACACTTGAAATATGTTTTGTAAATCCATAATGACTGATCTCTGTTTGAAAATCCACAAAACTTGAAGACTTTCTGAGTGTATAAGCAGTAGGCTATTTAAAAAATGAATTTTGGAGAATCAATAAATTATGAAGAATTTATTGCTATTTTGTGAATAATATGTAATCAATAAAAAAGTAACTGTAGTCTGTTTTTAGATATAGACCGGTGAGTACCATGGTATTTATTTATTTTTTTAACTTTGGTATACCATGAGAATACTTTGAATAGCCTATGTCTTTTATTATAATGGTGCTTCTCAATGAATGGTGTCCCTGATGAACTGTGGACATTTAAAATACTGTTTCGACGACACTATATAACATTTTTATTTAATGTTTAATGTTAAATGTTAAATGTTAATGTGTGTTTATTCATTGTCATATCATGTCATATCATTTAATAAATTGCTGTATATAACATAAATGGATTTGTCCTAGTAAAAGCGAGTCAAGGGAGTGATGTCCATTGAACAACTGCTGGACCAATCAGCATCCAAGGAGGTGGAGAAAGATCTTGGACGTCTGAATCATTTCCGCGAATCGGTTCGTTCGGAGACTCACTTCAGTGAAGAGTTGCTATAAAAACAGATGCACTGATTCATTTTGTCCATCAGTCAGACAGTATCCAATTAAATATGCACTAATTTGCACATATTTCCAGAACAGAAATCAAAATTTTGGATGAAGCCAGATTAAAAATTAAAGTTCTTTACAGAGGAGATTTTGAATATATCTCGTTATCACTCCATAAATCTGGTCAACAGACAGAAAAATATCCACAAAGGTTTAAGGCGAGTCCGCGAATCGGTTCGTTCGGAGACTCACTTCAGTGAAGAGTTGCTATAAAAAACAGATGCATTGATTCATTTTGTCCATCAGTCAGACAGTATCCAATTAAATATGCACTAATTTGCACATATTTCCAGAACAGAAATCAGAATTTTGGATGAAGCCAGATTAAAAAATTAAAGTTCTTTACAGAGGAGATTTTGAATATATCTCGTTATCACTCCATAAATCTGGTCAACAGACAGAAAAAAATCCACAAAGATTTAAGGCGAGTGATTCACAAGCGCTGTCCGAATCAGTTCATCCGAATCATCCAAAAGAATCGGTTCAATCAAAAGAACGATTCTTTGGCATTCACTAGTGTTCCTCAGCATCAGCAGCATTCTCCCAGAAGACAAGCGCCGTGCTGCTAGTCACATCTCATTAACTCCGAGGTCTGCTTATATATCGGCGTCATTAAGTGCATGTTCTTCTTTCTAAGTTCTTGAACAGCTCGTTTAAAGATGTTGGCGTGCACCGAAATGATCACGATGTGTCTTCAGTCGGCGAAGCGCGAGCATCTCCGCTCTAAGCAGCAGCAGCATCAGCATCAGATGCAGGATGCGGTTCACGGACTGTCCATCTTTCACGATGTAAGTAGCCAAACGATCGGTCACTGAACCCACCAATAGGTGACCATGCAAACACTCACCTTGAACCCAAGAATAAGTCAATGTGTCACTTCTATTAATGTAGGACAGAGAGGGAGGCTGGTTATGCACATATGACAATATAGTCTTAAAATAGGTTGTGCTGTAAAGCATTGATTGTTATACAGTTTGGGGAATAAATAATTGATCAGTTTACTCCGCAGCACAAAAAGAAATCCAAATGCATAGTCATGTCTTATTTTTAGTCGTCCATTGTAACATCAGATAGCCAGTATATAGTATACTATATATGCTATATAGCTAATTTACATATAGGCTTAATGTATATGTAATATAGAGGCTTCAATATGCATATAAACATAAATTGTCATCTCTTTTTATTCTTTCTTTGTCACTCTCCCAGTCAATCATAAATGTCATCGATATTGACATATGTGGTACCTAAGGCTATATATATAGTAAATGTCTATCTTTTATATTTACTTATATAATATGAACATGAATAGACAGGTTTTAGGATGGATATACATGTACATGTCAAAAATACATAGACATGAATTTGTATGAATTAGATGTCAATATATGAAATTGCTCAAATTTTTAATAGGTTTAATACAAGTTTTTACTTCATATGATAATATATTTCATATATGTATGCATATCAGATTGAGATTATTAGCAGAAACATATTTCCTCTTGGGATAAGTGACCCACATAGAAAGAAATGAGGTACATGATGCTAATTAAAACATTAAATTACGTTAAAAGTTGCTTTTGTCACTAAAATAAGTCTCAAGTGTTAAAATATCGCTTCTCGCAACGTGACGGACAGAGGCTGTGTTTGTGGGAGGTATTTATTCGCTCCCGGAGGCGATAATTGCTAATCATATTTCCCGTGTCCGTATCCTCGAAATTTCTAAAGCTGACAGACATGAGAAGACCAAAGAGCTACTTATAATTCCCTCGGCCCGCGTTTGAAGCTCTTGGGCGCTCATACTGAACCGTGGGCTCTGAAGGAGAAAGAGATTTGGATTAACTAAGATGCTGTCAGGCCTATTTATAAACCGTAACTCAACTGATAGTGTGCTTTGCGAATCGTTTGTTCTCTTTCTAGTGAACAGAGTCAGTAGGACCCATGTCTCCCCACTGGCTCAACACCTGCCAGAGAGCCGTTGGAAACGATCTCTCGGCAGGAAGCTCAGATGACCTTTAAAGGACATTGTTAATGATGCATTATCCTACACCTATCTTTTGGCAATGCACTGTCACACATCTGGCTTTTACAAACCTTTTTGTGTCATATAAAGCTGAAGAATCAACAGACATGCGACCTGCTCTTCATAAACGAAGTATATTTCACCTTTTGATCTGCATCCCGGTGTGGTTTTGCTTAGATTAATCTGCTCTAAAAGGATTAGTCAGCACTGTTTGACTGTGAGACTCTCAGCCAAATGCACACAGTGTGCGAATCCAACTATTGGTTTTAGTTAATACCATTTGTCTGAATGACATTTTAATTCTGCAAGCCAGTTAGCTGTGTTTTAAAGTTGTTTGTATTTTATTAAGCTTGTGAAACTGCACATTTATTTAGAAATGTTAAAGAAAGACTTCACTAAAGAAATGTAAATTTGCTGAAAATGTACTCACCCTCAATCCATCCGAGATGTAGATGCGTTTGCTTCTTCAGATGAACACATTTGGAGAAATGTAGCATTCCATCATCCTTTGTTTTGCTTGTTTTTGCTGTAAAATTTGAACACTTGCAGCTGTGTTTTATAAGATATAATAAACCGGCCACCTGACAATGTAAAAGAAGATCCTAGAAGAGAAATTCAGCTCTCACAG
Source organism: Sinocyclocheilus grahami (assembly GCF_001515645.1). Lineage (NCBI taxonomy): Eukaryota > Metazoa > Chordata > Actinopteri > Cypriniformes > Cyprinidae > Sinocyclocheilus > Sinocyclocheilus grahami. The sequence continues at coordinate 2,436,330 of NW_015505273.1, forward strand.
AGGTGCTTCCAAAGACCAGTACTACATAAAAGAAGTTAAAAAATGATAGCATAAAAACCTGCTAATGAGAAAAATAAAAATAAATGAGGAATATTAGCAGAACTTCTGAAAAATATATTCGATACTTCATGATAAAAAGGTTTGACTTTTGCATAAATGTGCATATGAAAACAAACAGTCTGGCTTTAGATCGATCAGTTCATCCAAATATAATTCAGTGTTTTAAGCTGCTTTGATGGAACGGTCAGGAATTATTCAAATACATAACAAATAAAATGCATTGCTGTCAATAACACATATGTGACCATGGACCACAAAACCAGTCATAAGGGTCAATATTTTGAAATTCAGATTTGTACACCATCTCAAAGCTGAATAAATAAGCTCTCCATTGATGTATGGTTTGTTAGGATAGGACAATATTTGGTCGAGATACAACTATTTGAAAATCTGAAATCTGAGGGTGCAAAAAAATCTAAATATTGAGAAAATCATCTTTAAAGTTGTCCAAATGAAGTTCTTAGCAATGCATATTACTTATCAAAGTTTTTTAATATATTTACGGTAGGAAATTCACAAAATATCTTCATGGAACATGATCTTTACTTAATATCCATAAAAGAAAAATCAATAATTTTGACCCATACAATGTATTTTTGGCTATTGCTACAAATATACCCCAGCGACTTAACACTGCTTTTGTGCTCCAGAGTCACATATGATATTTGTTAATAAGATTATTTTATTTCAAATGAACAGGTGAAATAAATTAAAGTAGCTGTGCAGTGCAACAACAACTGAACATGCAGCTTTCTGACCTAGAACCTTTTATTTAAAGGTTATTAAAAATATATCAGACCATTGTATGCAGCCTTGTATGTTCACTTATACAATCATAGAATAAGCTTAGACCTGCAGGTAATGCGTTACAAGTGAAGACTGAGGATTGTAAACAGATACTAGAACAAACCCTTGTGGGCATCGACAGAAGTGAAGGCCAGATGGTGTTAAAAGCACTCGAGGAGTCAAAAAAAGAAAACAACTATAACAGTGTGGTGACCCGTCCAGGTGTGAAAGAGCCATGTTTAGCCACTAGATGATTGTACTGTCAACACCTACATAATCCTCACAGGCAAACTGTCCAGAAACGTTCTCACCCTGAATCTCAGACGAGTCTCAGACCTTCACAATCTAATATGTTTGCGCCATTGGGCTGAGGAGCCAGTGGAAGAAGCAGGAGTGGTAAAAAAAATGCTCAAGAAGAGACTTTGACTGATAACAGGATTAGTTGCCTTGAGAATACAGCAACCATTTTCTCTGTTATGATGATCCTGAGTGTGTGTACCAGTAGCATTTATGATTTTCATGATCTTACAAACATTTTGATCTAAAGGATTCTGCTGAAAAGCTTAAAATTAGTTTTTAGGCAAACATAAATTGTGCCTACACTCTTAAAAATAAAGGTGCTTCACGATGCCACAGAAGAACCTTTTTGTCTAAATGGTTCCATAAAGAAGCTTTAACATCTGAAGAACCTTTCTGTTTCACAAAAGCTTCTTTGTGGTGACAGAAGGTTCTTCAGATTACAAAAAGGTAAGAAAGAGATGGTTCTTTAAAGAACCTTTGACTGAATGCTTCTTTGTGGAACCAAAAATGGTTCTTCTATGGCATCGCTTGAAGAACCTTTTGAAGCACCTTTATTTTTAAGAGTGTACATATGGATTTATTTATAAAACTACACTAACGTTCAAAAGTTTGGGGACAGAAGGTTTTTTTTTATGAATAATTTATTCTGCAAGGATGCATTAAATTGATCAAAAGTTACAGTAAAGACATTTATAATGTTACAAAAAATAATATTTCAAATAAACTCTCTTTTACATTTTATCTTCATCAAAGGATCCTGAAAAATAAAATGTATCACGGTTTCCACAAAAATATTCAACAGCACAACTGTTTTCAACATTGATAATTATCAGAAATGTTTCTTGAGCAGCAGATCAGCATATTATACTGATTTCTGAAGATCATGTGACACTGAAGACTGGAGTAATGATGCTGAAAATACAGCTTTGATCACAGAAATAAATTACAGTTTAACAGATATTCACATAGAAAACAGTCATATTAATTTGTAATAATATTTCACAATATTACAGTTTTTACTGTATTTTTGGTCAAATAAATGCAGCCTTCTCTTATAGTGAAAGTCTTCACAAAAGCAATTGCACATTTGCCTCCATAAAAGGTGTGTGGTTTGTGCATGTTTTTGAGAGCATGGCTTGTTTGTTTCTGTAGCTAACAGGCTTTATAAAGGCATCTCAGTTATAATGTCACGTTCCATCAGTGTTGAAGAGGGAACACAGCAAAGCTCTAAAAGGGCAGTTCATTAAAGACATTCTGACCAAATTCTATTCAGTATTGATCAGCACTGAGCATTTCCATCAGTCCTCTGTGCTTCTGAATGCTGCTCGCGTTGATAAACTGCACATTGACTGTTTTTTCATCTTTATCTCCTCACAGATTTTCCGTCGAGCTGACAAAAACGGTGAGTGTGACCTTTTTCGATGTCACTTTTAAGGTGTTTCTCTTGTTACTTTTGCACAGCGGTTCAATTGGAAGTCTTATTTCAAATTCAAATCAATGAAATGAAAAGCATTTTTTCTATCTTACTGCTTAGTCACTGTAAATAAATAGTTTGCATAGTGATTTTGCGAGAATATCCTGATGCATTGGTTTACCATCTCTCTGGGTGTGCATGAATTTGAATAAATGAGGTCAACATTGTCTCAGATGTTTCTCCTAAGAAAAGGAGACGTGAGACACAACGACACAAATGAGGCAACAAAATTCATGTGAATAGCAGCTCAGATCATTTAATCATGAAAGAAGTTCATATTGAGATCTCAACATTTACATTTATGCATTTGGTAGAGTCATCCGAAATCGCATACTTCATATTTAGTAGGCGAAAACAGTACGTGACAAAAGAAGAATGTCATAAGTAAGAAGTAGTCATAAAAGAGTAGACAAAAAGTACCCGGATGACCTACTACTTCCGGAGTGATTCTGAAGTGATTCAGCAGCTCATTTGCATTTAAAGACATGCACAAATATTTTTGATCCTGTTAAAAAATTGTAATTTTTAGCATGGTATAATAAATAATCTGTGGGTTATTTTAAGCTGAAACTTCACAGATACATTCTGGGGACTCCTGAGACTTATATTACATCTTGTAAAAAGGGGCGTAATAAGTTCTCTTTAATCTTGGTGTTGCTGGTGGAACAGAAGCAGATCTTCTTCAGACGTTTGATTGCTTCTCAGACTTGAGCACAGTTTGAGACACTGTTGAGATCTTTATTTGCCTCTCAGTTAATCTTATTGCTGTCTATGATACTACTGTGATGTTAATCAGGTCACATCCTTCTTTCCTATGGGTAATTTGGATGCTGAACTGAATTTGCTTTGTAATTTCTGGGAATGCTAATATAGCCGGTTGCAAAAAACTTTTCATTTTTATTCAGAATGCATAATGTATGTGAGAGTTTGAAGCCTCAGTGTAATCGGAGTCCCTCAGGCACATGTGCGGGTGGCCCACTGGTTAATCTGAGCCGGAGCCAATGGCCAGCCTTTCACAAAATGCCTGTTGATTCTTCAAAGGCCTGTAATGTACGAGGAGGGAGAGGGCGAAATGAACAGAATAATGCACTGTCCAAACAAATCAGAAATGAGTGGCTGTCACTGGGGCAGCACAGTCCTTTCAGAGGTCATTATCATTGTTCCAGAATGCCAATTACCTTCTTGCCACTTCAATCATGCGCTCATCATTGCCAAGGACGGAGAGAAATAGAAAGAGAAGTGGAGTCACAAAATATAAGAGAGGCGGAGAGAGAAAGAGAAAGAGCCTGCGTTTGTGCTATGAAAATGCCAAAATTAGTGGGCTTTGCTAAGGCTGCATAAATATTACTATTGCTTATAGTGATTTGAACAGACCTCTAACATTACATGTTAGCTTTGCATTTAATTTCACTTGCTCAAAATGCTCAAAAAAGAGGTGGAAAAATCCCACAGATGTACATTGAAGGAGGGAGCAATTTGAGATTGGACCACCTAGCAAACAATCAGAACACCTTAGGAGGGAGAGGGCGAAATGAACAGAATAATGCACTGTCCAAACAAATCAGAAATGAGTGGCTGTCACTGGGGCAGCACAGTCCTTTCAGAGGTCATTATCATTGTTCCAGAATGCCAATTACCTTCTTGCCACTTCAATCATGCGCTCATCATTGCCAAGGACGGAGAGAAATAGAAAGAGAAGTGGAGTGGGAGAATATAAGAGAGGCGGAGAGAGAAAGAGAAAGAGCCTGCGTTTGTGCTATGAAAATGCCAAAATTAGTGGGCTTTGCTAAGGCTGCATAAATATTACTATTGCTTATAGTGATTTGAACAGACCTCTAACATTACATGTTAGCTTTGCATTTAATTTCACTTGCTCAAAATGCGCAAAAAAGAGGTGGAAAAATCCCACAGATGTACATTGAAGGAGGGAGCTCATTTGAGATTGGACCACCTAGCAAACAATCAGAACACCTTAGTGACCACCTAGATGTCCCTAGCAACCACTTTGGACAGCATAGCAACCAACTAGAACATCATTGGACCCACCTATGACACCAGAGCAACAACCCACAATACCCTAGATACCTCCTATGACATCTTAGAAACCACCTAGGGCATCCTAGCAACCATCTAGAACAGTGTTTCTCAGATAAGGGAGACATACAAAAGGTGCAGTGTTGGGGGGCGCTCAGGACCAGAGTTGAGAAACACTGATCTAGAACATCATTACAACCATCTAGGACACCATAGCGACCACTCACAACAACACCCTAGCAACTACCTACAGCACCATTAGCAACCACCCACAACACCCTAGAAACCCCCTATGACATCTAGCAACCACCTTCAACACCCTAGAAACCACATAGGGCATCCTAGCTACCATCTAGAACATCATTACAACCATCTAGGACACCATAGCACCCACCCACAACACCCTAGCAACTACCTACAGCACCGTTAGCAACCACCCACAACACCCTAGAAACCCCCTATGACATCTAGCAACCACCTTCAACACCCTAGAAACCACATAGGGCATCCTAGCTACCATCTAGAACATCATTACAACCATCTAGGACACCATAGCACCCACCCACAACACCCTAGCAACTACCTACAGCACCGTTAGCAACCACCCACAACACCCTAGAAACCCCCTATGACATCTAGCAACCACCTTCAACACCCTAGAAACCACATAGGGCATCCTAGCTACCATCTAGAACATCATTACAACCATCTAGGACACCATAGCACCCACCCACAACACCCTAGCAACTACCTACAGCACCGTTAGCAACCACCCACAACACCCTAGAAACCCCCTATGACATCTAGCAACCACCTTCAACACCCTAGAAACCACATAGGGCATCCTAGCTACCATCTAGAACATCATTACAACCATCTAGGACACCATAGCACCCACCCACAACACCCTAGCAACTACCTACAGCACCGTTAGCAACCACCCACAACACCCTAGAAACCACCTATGACATCTAGCAACCACCTTCAACACCCTAGAAACCCCATAGGGCATCCTAGCAACCATCTAGAACATCATTACAACCATCTAGGACACCATAGCAACCACCCACAACACCCTAGCAACTACCTACAGCACCGTTAGCAACCACCCACAACACCCTAGAAACCACCTATGACATCTAGCAACCACCTTCAACACCCTAGAAACCACATAAGGCATCCTAGCAACCATCTAGAACATCATTACAACCATCTAGGACACCATAGCAACCACCCACAACACCCTAGCAACTACCTACAGCACCATTAGCAACCACCCACAACAGCCTAGAAACCACCTATGACTCCTTGCAGCCACCTTCAACACCCTAGAAACCACATAAGGCATCCTAGCAACCATCTAGAACATCATTACAACCATCTCGGACACCATAGCAACCACTCACAACACCCTAGAAACCACCTATGACTCCTTGCAGCCACCTTCAACACCCTAGAAACCACCTATGACTCCTTGCAGCCACCTTCAACACCCTAGAAACCACCTATGACTCCTTGCAGCCACCTTCAACACCCTAGAAACCACCTATGACTCCTTGCAGCCACCTTCAACACCCTAGAAACCACATAAGGCATCCTAGCAACCATCTAGAACATCATTACAACCATCTCGGACACCATAGCAACCACCCACAACACCCTAGCAACTACCGATGACATCTAGCAACCACCTTCAACACCCTAGAAACCACATAAGGCATCCTAGGAACCATCTAGAACATCATTATAACCATCTAGGACACCATAGCAACCACCCACAACACCCTAGAAAACACCTATGACATCTAGCAACCACCTTCAACACCCTAGAAACCACATAAGGCATCCTAGCAACCATCTAGAACATCATTACAACCATCTAGGACACCATAGCAACCACCCACAACACCCTAGAAAACACCTATGACATCTAGCAACCACCTTCAACACCCTAGAAACCACATAAGGCATCCTAGCAACCATCTAGAACATCATTACAACCATCTAGGACACCATAGCAACCCCCCACAACACCCTAGAAAACACCTATGACATCTAGCAACCACCTTCAACACCCTAGAAACCTCCTAGGCCGTACTAGCAACCATCTAGAACATCATTACAACCATCTAGGACACCATAGCAACCCCCCACAACACCCTAGAAAACACCTATGACATCTAGCAACCACCTTCAACACCCTAGAAACCACATAAGGCATCCTAGGAACCATCTAGAACATCATTATAACCATCTCGGACACCATAGCAACCACCCACAACACCCTAGCAACTACCGACAGCACCATTAGCAACCACCCACAACACCCTAGAAACCACCTATGACATCTAGCAACCACCTTCAACACCCTAGAAACCACATAAGGCATCCTAGGAACCATCTAGAACATCATTATAACCATCTAGGACACCATAGCAACCACCCACAACACCCTAGCAGCTACCTACAGCACCGTTAGCAACCACCCACAACACCCTAGCAACTACCTACAGCACCATTAGCAACCACCCACAACACCCTAGAAACCACCTATGCCATCTAGCAACTACCTTCAACACCCTAGAAACCACATAGGGCATCCTAGCAACCATCTAGAACATCATTACAACCATCTAGAACACCATAGCAACCACCCCCAACACCCTAGCAACTACCTACAGCACCATTAGCAACCACCCACAACACCCTAGAAACCACCTATGCCATCTAGCAACTACCTTCAACACCCTAGAAACCACATAGGGCATCCTAGCAACCATCTAGAACATCATTACAACCATCTAGAACACCATAGCAACCACCCCCAACACCCTAGCAACTACCTACAGCACCATTAGCAACCACCCACAACACCCTAGAAACCACCTATGCCATCTAGCAACTACCTTCAACACCCTAGAAACCACATAGGGCATCCTAGCAACCATCTAGAACATCATTACAACCATCTAGAACACCATAGCAACCACCCCCAACACCCTAGCAACTACCTACAGCACCATTAGCAACCACCCACAACACCCTAGAAACCACCTATGCCATCTAGCAACTACCTTCAACACCCTAGAAACCACATAGGGCATCCTAGCAACCATCTAGAACATCATTACAACCATCTAGAACACCATAGCAACCACCCCCAACACCCTAGCAACTACCTACAGCACCATTAGCAACCACCCACAACACCCTAGAAACCACCTATGCCATCTAGCAACTACCTTCAACACCCTAGAAACCACATAGGGCATCCTAGCAACCATCTAGAACATCATTACAACCATCTAGAACACCATAGCAACCACCCCCAACACCCTAGCAACTACCTACAGCACCATTAGCAACCACCCACAACACCCTAGAAACCACCTATGCCATCTAGCAACTACCTTCAACACCCTAGAAACCACATAGGGCATCCTAGCAACCATCTAGAACATCATTACAACCATCTAGAACACCATAGCAACCACCCCCAACACCCTAGCAACTACCTACAGCACCATTAGCAACCACCCACAACACCCTAGAAACCACCTATGCCATCTAGCAACTACCTTCAACACCCTAGAAACCACATAGGGCATCCTAGCAACCATCTAGAACATCATTACAACCATCTAGAACACCATAGCAACCACCCCCAACACCCTAGCAACTACCTACAGCACCATTAGCAACCACCCACAACACCCTAGAAACCCTAGAAACCACATAGGGCATCCTAGCAACCATCTAGGATGGTTACATACATAACCTGAGACATTTTTAAACATCTCCCAAGTTGAATTTGAGTTGCATTTGATCAGCCAATAACGGATCAGAAAGCGTTGATGCAGTGAGCTGTTGGTGTCAAACTAGAGCGTGGTTGCTAAGTAGAGCATTGAGTTAGACGAATGGGAATTAAAAACAGTTTGGCTGCTATTCTCCTCTCGAGAATAAACTGAGCTTTTAGTCGAGCTTCAGCTCTTCAGTGAGGATTTTGAGCTCAGCGACTTGAAGGGAGATTATTTAAAGATTAGACGCTGAGTTAAAACCAGCCCATCCTGCCTCACACTAACCTACTTAATAAACTCTCTCCCACAGGCCTGTGATAGCGAGACGATGTATGAGTGGATTTGTGCCGGTCCCAACTTTTCTGGGTTGTGTTTGTTAAACTTCGAAATTTCACTTTGAGGAATGGATTATACTGATTAGGGCTGCATAATTATTATTTTACTTTTTTTGTGTCATTTTCATTATTTAATTTAATATTTCTGTGTGGCTTTTATTTATTTATTTTGAATAATTTCAGTATTTCAACTTAAACTTGTTTTATTTCTGGTAGTTGCCAAGGCTACATTTCTAATTATCATTTTATTTAAAAAAAATTTTTTTTTGAAGTTTTTAATCTAATATTCATATTTAATTTATTTTACTTTATTTCAGTTAAAGATAATTGTATTAGCATTGGCAAAAAGGCCTAGTAATAATTAATAATTTACAGAATTGTTTGAATATATGCTAAAACTGTATGTATTGTGTAAGAAAACTTATGGGCATGATAAGGGTTAGTTAGGTTATTTAAACTTTAAAGCATACATCAATGGCAGATTTAGACCATTGCTTGTTGTTTTAAATGCTGTAATAACCTCATACTAAACTAGTTAACAGTTATGTGTAATTGTATGTACGTTCAAATAGTTGCTGGTGTTTTTAGAGTCACTATAAGTCAGTTATTGGTAGTTTAACTTCATGAGTTATTCATCTGCAGACCAAAAACTGCTCAACCAATGGTATGAGTTTGGGGGCGGAGCTATTTGTTTGACTGACCAATGACAGACATGGATCAGGGTAGAAGGGGCAGTACTGTTTGTGAAACCTGTTTGAAAACAACAGTTTTGCAGTTTTGTTTGCTCCAGATTTGCAATTACACGCTGCAGCTTTAACCGCTTCAATATTCTGGTTGTAGTTTTAGTTCTTCTAACTGTGTCACCCCACAGTCGTCTGTGTTACGTAACAGAAACGTATTGCCTGAAAGAAGGTCAGTTTCAGCATCTGCCTGAGCCCATCACTGCTGGCCAATCAATGACAAATGGCACGTCAAGCGTGCCTGATGGCCCCTTCAGCATGCCCGAAAAACTGGAGCTGTCAGCACAGACACACAGAGGGAATGAGAATGTGGGGGAATGTAACGAAAAAGGCCTAAGAGAGACAAACCAGGCTGTGAACACCCACAGCGACTGTCTCTTCACATACAGCCACCGCATTTCCCTTCTGCTCTTCTGCATCTTCCTTCCCCAAATCAGGCGGATTGCAAATGTTCTAGCTTTCTGTCTGTCTGTATATTCATCACTTTTCCATCCGTTCTCATCCTCTTCCTGCTGTCTCCCCTCAATCCCTTCTTTATTCCTCCCTCTCTCAGTGTGTGTGTTCCTGTTTCTCTCGCCACTCACACAAACAGACAGATTGGGTCGTGTTTGTCTGCTCGCGTTGCATCTGTTGACTCAATCTGACGGTGCTGCTGGTAGAATTAGCGGTGGAGAAGTCCTCTCAGAACTGGAGAGGAAAGATGAGTGTGTTTATGAAGATGCAGAGGCTAAAAGTAGGGGTGTGCGATACTGACAAAAAAAAAGATATTTTTTGGGATAAATAATTCTGATAATGGTCATTAAACAATATTTTGCCGAGTGTGTTTTTTGTGCTTTTACTTTAGCTGATTTAGGCCTGACATGGATATGATACGAAAACTGCCAGTAGGTGGTGGCAAATCCCCGTCTTAATGAGTGATTCATTGAATCATTCATTCAAACGATTTGTTCAAAATGGCTAACGATGCAAGTGATTGTCATAATGAATAGATCACTGAATCACTGACTCAAATATTTCATTCAAAACGGCGGATTAATTTAGGCACAAAGCAAGTGACTGTCTTTATGAATGGATCATTGAATCACTGGTAAGCAACCATCCAGAACACCATAGCAACATCCTTGCATATCAAGTAATATTAGTTTTTATTTTATTTTTGTACTATAGATTATTTTTTAAGCTACTGCCTTTCTTACCTTAGCTTGAGTTTAATTATCTTTAAAAATTACCCCTTTTTTCAGACCTGTTCTGAGTAGTAAAGGTTATCCGACAGCCATACTGAGATGAAAAATGACACGTGAAAACTGCAATTCTCCAGCGAGAGCCACCGATAGAGAAAGAGCTTAAAGAAGCAGATGACTGGAGGTTTTGTGCTGAAATAAAGCATCGCCATGGCAGAAGCCAGAGACTGTCCGTCCTGTGAAATCTTTGTCTCTCTCCCGTTTCATGTAAAAGAATTTCCCTTTGAACCCCGGCTTAAAAAAAAAAGCTGTTTCTGTGTACAAAGAAAAGATAGTGTCTCTTTTAAAATGTGCTTTAAACTATTGAAATTCAGTCTTTTTTGCCTCGTGTGGAAATAAAACTATACTTTAGGCATGAAATATTCACATGCAGTATCATCACTGGTTGTTGTTTGCAGTGTCTCGTTTCTGCTGGGAAATTGTGTCACTCATACATGAATAATTATGCATCCAAAATGCTCATAAACTATTTAAATATCGTCGTCTTGGACTTTATGTTTAATACATGCATTTAAATAGCTTTAAATTTGACCACCTGCTGCTTATTTATTTGAACACACTCTTGAAGATTTAGTGAAGCTTTGAGGTCATGTTCATGGGGAGATGAAGAATGAATTATAATTTTCTCCGTTTTATTCTGTCAGACCTCCGTCGCACGGAATGAATGTCTTAGAAAGTCTCCTTCATACTGACATTCAGCCATTTCTCCCATTGTGACAGCTGTGAGATGTAATATATGTTTTAGCCTCAAAGAAACTCTTGGCAATTATTTTGGATCCTTACAGCGAGGGACAGACGTGGGCAAGAGAAAAGAGCCGTTTGTCTGCTATTGACCCGCAGGGCAGGTTCTGGATGGACTGCTGGGTCGGTCCCTGGTGAACACCTGGTGACTTTTGACAAAATCGCTAATGGAGATTTTTACTCTTTTTAAAGGTATATTCAGCTCCAGGCCATTGGAGAGACATATGAAACTCTGGTGCAGAACAAAAATACCTGGTCATTTTGTTGCACCATGAAATAAAACTAAACTGTAAGTTAAAACAATAATTTAGCACAGCATCTTTGTGTGTTAATTTAGAATTGGATTGATTTTTTTTGTGTGTGTTAAAGGAATAATTCACCTGCAAATGCAAATTTGCTGAATATGTGCTCACCCTCAGGCCATCCAAGCTGTAGATGAGTTTGTTTCTTCATCAGATTTGGAGAAATGTAGCATTGCATCACTTGCTCACCAATGGATGCTCTGCAGTGAATGGGTGCCGTCAGAATGAGAGTCCAAACAGCTGATAAAAACATCACAATAATCCACAAGTAATCCACACCACTCCAGTCCATCAGTTAACATCTGGAGAAGACAAAAGATGCGTGTTTGTAAGAAACAAATCCATTATTAACACATTTATAACTTCAAACCGTTGCTTCTGGCTAAAATATGATTCCATAATAACGCATCCTCCAGTGAAAAAGTCCATCCATTGTTTTCCTCATATTTATTTAGAGCTTTTTTGGCTTGTAAACGCTGCTTGATCTGTGCAGATTTCTCTCCTGATTCAGACCAGACCACTTTTTCATTGGAGGAAGAAACATTATGGATAGAGGACTCATATTTTAGCTGGAAACAAAGTTAAAAATGTCTTAATGCTGGATTTGTTTCAGCTTTTGTCTTCTCCGGATGTTAACTGATGGACTGGAGTGGTGTGGATTATTGTGATGTTTTTATCAGCTGTTTGGACTCTCATTCTGACGGCACCCATTCACTGCAGAGCATCCATTGCTGAGCAAGTGATGCAAAGCTACATTTCTCCAAATCTGTTCTGATGAAAAAGCAAACTCATCTACATACTGGATGGGCTGAGGGTGAGCACATTTTCAGCAAATCTTCATTTTTGGGTGAACTATTGAGGGGCTAAGATAATGAAGGACAAATGTTGTGTTGGTATGGTGCAATGTCACAAATTCTGTGCATGTTTGCACAATGATTTGCATTAATTCCTTTAGTGAATTTAGTTTTAAAACAACCCAAAGTTGCATGCAAATAAATGGTGTTGTCAGTGTTTTAAAATGTTTTTTTAAATGCCTAAAACCCATAAATGTGTGAAAGTGCAGATGTGTGTGTGAGGGGAAAACAAATTAGGCTTTAACAGAATAAATCCCTGAAGTAACTGTACCAGACGTTCTATCACACTGCTCCACCCTCGCTGAAGGAAATGTGTTTGAAGCACAGCATGGGATGGGTGGGAAACGCATAAGAAGATGCATTAGAGTCTGCTGACAACAACACAGAATAGCACATTAGTTTGAGACTAAATAAGGCAGAGCAGCAGAGAAGATAAAAGTCTCCTGAGAGCCGAACTGTTCTCTCTGGTGTCTCCATTAACCACAAGAGCTGCTATCTAGCAGTCTGCAGCAGATTGGAGCTCTTGCTGGACTTCAGATATCTCTGAGAATTAAACTTTGACCTAGAATTGTCAGGTGATGTTAGGCAAGAAAACAAAGCAAATGTTAACAATCCATATATGACCAAACTCGAGCTTGATGTAGGATACTTTCAGACCTAATCAGTGCTAATTTTCTGATTTTCATGCTTAAATCTGATTGAGGATGTATTAAATGTGGCCCATAGCATTTTAAAAAGCACACTTTAATCTGGCATGTTCATCATATACAAATATTTTTAATATAGTTTGCATTTTTGTGTATATTGCATATTTTGTTAAATTCAATTATTCTTTTTTAATTAATTGTATGGATTAGTTTTAAAAATATAACTAATACTGGTCAATGCATGTGTCAACATTTTTTATGTACTGTACATAAAAATATATTTTTTAAATATAACATATTTTTATTTTTAGAAATGAATATAATTTTGAATATGTGAGATTTATTCAAAAATTACACTATTATTCAAAGGTGTCAGTAAGAGTTTTAATGTTTCTGAAAGAAGCCTCTTCTGCTCATCAAGGCTGCATTTATTTAATCAAAAATACAGTAAAAACAGTAAAATTGTAAAATATTATTACTATTTAAAATAACTGTTTTCTATGTGAATATATTGTAAAATGTAATTTATTTCTGTGATGCGCAGCTGAATTTTCAGCATCATTACTCCAGTCTTCAGTGTCACATGATCTTCAGAAATCAGTATAATATGCTGATTTGTTGATCAATAAATATTTGTCCTTTTTTTATTTTTAAATTTTATTAAATTTTATTGATTGATTTATTTTTTTAGTATTCTTTGATTAATAGAAAATTAGAAAGCATTTATTTAAAATATAAATATTTTTAATGTAAATGTATTTGTCACTTTTGATCAATTTAGTTAATTTGCACAATGATTTGCATTAATTTCTTTAGTGAATTTAGTTTTAAAACAACCCCTTGCTGAACAAAAATACTAATTTCTTTAAAAAATCTCACAAACCCCAAACTTTCAAATGGTAGTGTATAGTATTATATCACTTTTATCACTTTTGTGTAATATTTCATATAGTGCAAACAGATACATTTTTTATTTATTTCAATGAAACTAACCCAGATTGAAACTGAAAATTCAATTGAGATCAGATGTGATTTTTGCTGGTCACACTGTTATTTAAAAACAGATTTACCTGGGTTGTAAATGAAGCCATTGTGTCTGATATTTGTGCATAATGCAGTCCAAAGCCCCACTAAATTTCTAGAGACTTACAGAAGTTCTCTGGAGAGAAAACTGCAATCTGATGTTTCTTCCAGCATAATTCAGTTTCTGGTCAAAACATTGTTTTCTTCTTAAGTGCATCTTTGGCTGGTTGGTGTGTATTTTAATTACCCAAAGATGGAGAATGAAGAAGGTGGCACTATTTGGCTCTGAAGCGGAGAGTCTGATCAGTGATACCGTCTGTTGTGAAGAGACTGAACCCAGATGGCCGTCAGATTTGCTCTTGAATTAATTGGAGACGTTGGACAGTGTTCTAATGCATTGAATATGTCCACTGCCGCTTCCAGCCTCTGGTGTAATTAAGTATCCATTTGGCCACAAAAATGTAGTTTTCAGCTAAAAACCACTTTCATGTGTGAGTAAAACTGCAGATTTGTGAATCAGATGTCTAGCTGATGTGTGCAAGAGTTTTATATCAAGTAAACCTGTATCTGTGATTTTTAAGGTGGTAGTTTTCTTTCCGGTTTTATCGTCCACCAGGTGCGAATCGCCAGTCTGAACACTTACAATTTACCCTTTGAGCCATTTTAACAGAATCAGTCTAATTTTTGTTCTTTTGATTCATCCATAGTTGATGTCTAGATCAAAATGTGTGCTTTATAAGGGATGCTTTGAGTGTCTGACTTTAATTTCCGTTGTATTGTTGTTTCTCAAAGAAGAGTGAACTGATGCTCTCGTCTGATCTCTGGCCCTGGAGACAGACTGCTTCTCATTGCAATCTCACTTTGATTTATGCCTGAAACTTTTCTCTTTTCCAATATAAAAGTTCTCGGAGGTGCAAACACAGGTTACTGTATATATTGCTGTAGTAAATAACTTCCTCTGAATCTCAATCTAATCTTCTTTAACCCTTTAAAACCTACTGGATCGAATGTGATACATGAATTTCTAAAGCTCTAAATGATCAACATGCTGTTAAACCTGTTTCACACACAGTCTACTCAATGCTTTCTTTCGTCTGATTGATCGTTTAGAGTGTTTTATCCAGTCAAAGCTCTTTTAGTGTAATTGTACAAGTGTCCAGCTTCAGCTCGAGTCTTTCTGCTGTCAAATCTTGACTGATTTTGATCAAGTAAAGGTCAGAATAACTGCAGTAATATCTCCAGATGAACACTTACTGGACTGAAGCAGCTCAGCTTTACTTGATTCTCCATCAATCATGTTTTAGAGTCTCAAATCTGATCCTCAGGATCTTTTGAGGAGCGTTTGTTTGCAGAAGCTTTACTTTCACTGTTCCTCAGCGGAGGAATGATCTTCACAAGCCTCCAGAACATCTCACATCTTCTGAGGAGTGTTAATTCTTCAGCTCTCAATCAGCACTGCATTATATGTTTGGATCATTTAAATACTAAGTCATATTATTGGAGATATAGAGTGACGACTGATATTTATATGCATATTCATTTCCATTACAAGCAGAATTAGAATTTCATCTTACTTTTTGGCAGTATAAAGATTAGAAAATGCACCAAATGCATTGCAAACTGCATATCTGAATACAATTGAGGTGTTTTTTTCTCCTCGAGTATGAACTCCATATTTTCACTATATCTATATATGTGACCCTGTCTGTGAAATCCAGGCTAAAGTCTCTAAATCTAATTATGAGATAACAAGCATCGCAGTTTGATTTCAACCATTAATTTCACTATGATTTCAATCTTTGACATGGCAATATTAAAGATTTAAAGGTTATGTTTTCACAGAATGTTCTACATCTTTACAGTAAATCACAAAAAAATGAATGAAAATGTTCACAGGCAGGGTCACATACGAGCCATAAAACCCTGATTTCTGATGATACCTAGCAAGAAACGCAACGTATGCAAACTTTTAAAAAAAAAATTAGTCTAAAGGTTCAATGAATGGTTCCCTTAGAAAACTAAATAATAATAAAAAAAAAGACTATTATTTCATATGTCAGTCTTAGCAACTGCAAAGCTGCATCACGGCACCATGGCATCAGGTTTGCACAGGCATTATGTTTTTGTACACCATTTTCTCTTAGGCTAGTTGATATTGGCTGTATGCCAGAGTTTTCCTCTCACATTCACGTTGTGAAAAGCCAAGCCTGACGTTAAGCTGGAGTGTCATCAAACCTCAAATGCACAACTGGAGGGCTAAAAGAATCTCTGGTGTCTTTCAGGAGGCTGGTAAATGTCAGAGAGCCGAATGCTCAGCGTCGTGTTCAGGGAAGAAGTGATTTAGATGATCTGTCAGCCATGAATGAGTGCTGTCGCATATAGCCGTGTATATTTCTCTTTGGGCTCTTGATGGATGACTCCTAAACATTAAGTAAGAGCAAAGCAAACTGCGATTGGTCACTTTGTATGTTTCTTTCTGTCTAAATGGGTGTTTTTTTTGTCAGAATAAACTGTCGACCATTTCAATATGCACTTTTCAGAATGCATTGTGAAATTTATGTATTGCAACTCATTTACAAAATGAGTTTTGTAATCAATGCTATTTTTCTGGTGCAATAATGCACTTAAACGGCATTACTGCTCATAGAAGGTCATCATGGCAGCAGTAATTCATTAAATGATGATCAAATTATGTAGAAGAGTGTTATAGTTGCATCTATCGAGATGCACAGTGTAGTCAAGGACACTTTCTGCATTGTAAGATCAATTCAAGTGTTTTCGTGATGCTGTACAGTCACATTAAACTCACCTGGTTGTTGCATAACTCCACAAGGTACTGGGTTGATATTATGAACAATGAGTGATGAAGAACTAATTTCCAAAGTATGCAAGGTTCGTGGCATCAGATAATTAAAAGATGCAGTTTTGTTTGAGGAAATAAACTAGATATGCACAAGCAACTGTTTATTGAAATCTGTACTTATTACTTTCGGATGCACACTTTTCCACAGTTTATTTGATATTTTATGTACTTGTAATAGACAGTTTAAGTTAAACCCGCCCCTAAACAGCACATAAAAACAAAACAAACTGTGATTGGTGGCTTTGCTTGTCCATCAGCCAGTCTCTTCCTGTCTAAATGATTGCTTTTTGTCAAAATAAACTGCTGTGTGTCTTATTTTGATTTATATTTTATTAGGGCATTTCACTTTGTATGAAGTTTAAATAGATTTAACACATCCTTAAACATTACTGAGAAACAAAGATGTAATGGGAGCAACATACAAACACGGATGCATATGTAATTCTGTCATTTATTTGCACTAAAGACAATTTTATAAAAAAAAAAGTGTTTCTAAACTAGTTCTTCGTGAAGTATTGACATAGGATTTGTGTTCTAAAGTTAAACAGAAAAATATTTTGACGACACTTGGGAACATTTTATCGATAATTAGCATTTACATCAGCTATATCTGTAAACATTTTGATGTGTTAAATCTTTTTTCGTAATAAAATCCTTGGATGGAAACTTGGTAACAGATGCGATTGCTGATTCTCTGAATGCTTTCCTCTTGTGTCTTCTTGCAGATGACGGGAAGCTGTCCTTCGAGGAGTTCAAAGCGTACTTTGCAGATGGGATACTGACGACCGACGAGCTGCGCGAGCTCTTCTACTCCATCGATGGACGGCAAACAAAGTAGATACTTTATTCATAAGATTTATTCAGTAGCTACTCATAATGCAGTTTAAGAGAGACGTCATTATTTTCTGTGCAAACATGCCTGATAATCCCCCCCACCCCCCAAAAAAAACACGAATGTGTATTTTTCAACTTCAAAATATAATATTAAATATTATATATTATGTTATATAAATAATATTATTATTATTTTTTATTATATTAATTATATTATACTAATTGTTATATTATATTTTATTATAAATATTATTATATAATAATATATTTTATTAGATTATTTTGTAATTTATTTATTTGTTTATTTATTTTGATGGCAACAGTTTGCAATACACATTATGAGATAGCCACTATGCTAAATAATATAGATTTATGCAGATTATCTACATTTTTCATTTTCTCATTTTATAATCCAAATGCAGGAGTGTGATATTTCCTTCAATATATATATATATATATATATATGCTTGATAATTAAATATGCCATTACTGTTTATAGAAGGCATGGCAGTAAACAAAATATTATTTAAAAATACCTTTATGTACATTTTTATTGATCATGGCAGCAGTACTTCATTAAATGAGGATCAAATGATGTAGAAGAGCATTATAATCGCATCTATCCAGATTCCCGGTGTTGTCCAGTACACTTTCTGAATTTTCAGATCATTTTCGTGATGCTGTACAGTCTCATTAAACTCACCTGATTGTTGCATCCTCCACAGACGACCTGCACTAATTATTTATGCCTTTTTGCATCGTTATCTGATTTGCATAATTCCTTTAGGGAATCAGGTGCTGAAACAACACAAACAGAGCGTGCAGTCAGTGGGTGCAGTTCATACTTCGTCAACTCTCCCAGCAGTTTAGCCCTTGAGTTTGGGTGACCTGTATCCTTGGCAACCTTACATTTTCGTTTCCTAATTAGTCGCCTTTCAGAGAGGCGTGATTATATTGCTCCACACGCCGTTGCTTTTTGAAGCATCTGTAACGAAAACGAACAAGCAGCCGAACATCGATGCGCAGGAGGATCAAAGTATGACCCGAGGTGGCTTGTATGAATCAAAACATTGAAAATTGTGTTCCAAGAAGCCAACGCATCGACAGAACAAAGCTGCAAATTTGACTCCACAAAGAACCGCATTGCAGAGCTGTGACACACACACACACACACACACACACACACACACACATGCACA
>NW_015505273.1:2455811-2466462 GCF_001515645.1 Sinocyclocheilus grahami
CACGCACACACACTCACGCACACACACACACACACACACACACACACATGCACACACACACGCACACACACACACATACACTCATGCACACACACACACACATGCACACACACTCACGCACACACACTCACGCACACACACACGCACACTCACGCACATGCACACACGCACACACACACATGCACACACGCACATGCACACAGAAAGTTCACACATGCACGCACACACATGCACACGCACACACACTCACGCACACACACTCACGCACACTCACGCACACACACACGCACACTCACGCACATGCACAGACACACACACATGCACACACACACATGCACACGCACACACACTCACGCACACACACTCACGCACACTCACGCACATGCACACACGCACACACACACATGCACACACGCACATGCACACAGAAAGTTTCAAGCTTAGATTTTCCTCTGAAAGTGGAGCATAGTTCTGCAATCAGTCATAATGGTCACTGCGTAATTACTGCATTCAGATGCCCAGAGTAAATTAGTCTAGAAGAGTTCATCTAGAAGGAGTCTAAAATAGGTCTGCTCCATTCAAAGCATGCATCTCGAATCTCTTTAAACAGCTCCCGTCCTTTCATTTTCCTTTATACCACAGATAAATGCACCTGCTGGAATTTGTGTTAGTGGACACGAGTTAGACAAATTAGTCTCAAGCGTACTTTTAGAAACTTTAAATCTAAAGATTGTGAGATTTTACCCATGTAACCCATATACAAATGTAATGTATGTACATATAAAATTTCCATTTATGAAATATATTCATGTGAAGTAAAGGCATATGAAACCTACTAGAAACGGGAACAATTTCATTTGTTAACATATATCTAGCCCATACAAATACGTACATCCATCCTAAAGCCCGTCGATACATGTTTATATGAGTAAATATAATAGACATGTTTTTAGAAAATGTATTACAGTTCATATTGTTTTAATTAAGTTTCATATATAAGTAATATATATATATATATATATATATATATATGTGTGTGTGTGTGTGTGTGTGTTTCTTAATCAAATGTAAATTCATGTCCCAGTCACATTTTCTTGGTTAAATAAACATTACACTGTCAGAAAAAAAATTAATTATATATAACAATGTAATCAATATACTATTTATTAAAGCCAAGTATGAATCTCATCAAGTTAGTGTTTTTAAAGAGTTAGTTCACCTAAAAATGAAAATTCAGTCATTAATTACTCAACCTCATGTCGTCCAAACCCGTAAGACCTCCGTTCATCTTCGAAACACAAAATAAGATAATTTGGACGAAATCCGAGAGCTTTCTGACCCTCCATTAGACAGCAGCGCAACT
Source organism: Sinocyclocheilus grahami (assembly GCF_001515645.1). Classification (NCBI taxonomy): domain Eukaryota; kingdom Metazoa; phylum Chordata; class Actinopteri; order Cypriniformes; family Cyprinidae; genus Sinocyclocheilus; species Sinocyclocheilus grahami. Next base: position 2,457,175 of record NW_015505273.1, read on the forward strand.
GAAACGTCCCCAGGCCCAGAAAGGCTTGCTGCCTCGAGCATCGTTAAAATAGTCCGTGCGACATCAGTGCTTCAACCGTAATGTTATGAAGCTACGAGAATACTTTTTGTGCGCAAAGAAAATAAAAACAACGACTTTATTCAACGATTACTTCTCCTCCATGTCAGTCTTCGCAGTGCGTTCAGGAGAGTACGACGCACAAGCAAAGACGCTTGCTCTTTAGACATTATTCCAAAGAAATAAAACTATCAAATTTCCATATATACAAAATTAGCGCTTAGATTTTTCAGTATACTGCAATTTATGCATGGGCCATATTTGGCTATAAATGCGTATAAAATATATATATAGCAAAAATTGTGTACATGCTTATATTGCCCATACATATTCCTATTTAATGGTGAATATATGTTAAAATATATTTATACACACATTACCATATTGTATCCCATGTACATATTATAGTGTATTATTGAATATAAAATTACATACAGTATAAGCAAATATATTTTCACATTTTTTAATATATGAAAAATGGCAATTCCTTATGTATTATTTAATATATTGTAATATAATAACACAATATATTATATTTTCTCAGGCATGTCAATGGCAAAAAGTGTCCCAATTTACCTGAATTCACCCATATTGTTCTAAATTATATAATATATATATAATAATATATTGATTGTCAATATATATCATCTGTATGTTAGCAGACATCAGTTTTGACACTCTTGTCCTTGCAATTTAATTAGCCAATTAATTCAACTAGTCCCTTTTCTCCTTTCCATCCCTCAGTCTCACTGAAATATTAAAAGTGCATTAATGCTATCAGGGAGCACTCAAAGCAAATCCAGCCAAATTATGGAGCCCGAGGCTCTGTTTACATAATTGTGCTTTGGCTGTGATGGCGATTTAATGTGACAGCACACACTGGTGTATTTAGAGTTGTTCTCATCTGCATGAGAATATGAATGTGAAGTTCAGCATGAAAATGAACAATCCAGAAGGTGTGGGATGGTGTGATTGTGCAAGGCTTTATTCTTTGGCATCTTTCCTTCATACTAATAACTCACAGTGATTATCTGCATCTCTGATTTGGAGGTCAGGATATTTTTGTGTCATATTTTATAATGTTAATGAAGGACTTCACAACCTTCTTAAGTGATAATTGTCCAAAAAAAGTGTATTTTTCACTGCTAATTATATTATATTATATTATATTATTATGATATTTTTGTATATCATATTTATAATGTGAATTTAGGACTTATCTTATGGGGGCAATGTGTATCTTAATGATGCAATGTGTATTTTTTTACTTTTATATTTAATATTAAATGTGGTTTATTTTAAAATATATTATATTAAATATAAAATTAAAATAATTTTTAAAAATAAAAAATATAAAGAAATAAACATGCAATGTGTGTTTTTCAACTTTTATATTTAATATTAAATGTGATATATTTTTAAATATTATTTTATATTATATATAAATTGTAAATAAATAAAATAAAAATATAAAATAAAATAAAAAAACATGATGCAATGTGTATTTTTCAACTTTTATATTTAATATTAAATGTGATATATTTAAAAATATTATATATAAAATTTAAATAAAAATGATTAAATAAAAAATAAAAATTTTAATTAAAAAACATGATGCAATGTGTATTTTTCAGCTTCTAGATTTAATATTAATATTATATTTTAAAATATATTATTATATTATATTAATTGCTGATGCTTTATGGAGATTATCATATTTGGGTTTTTATTATTTACATATTTTCTTAGATTTTATTTATATCTAGTTACGTTATTAATAATATGCAAATAATATCATTAAGAAATATGTAGTTAATCTGCATATTATTTTTCATTCAGGATATTTTTGTATCTCATATTCATTATGTGAATTCAGGACGTATCTTATGGGGCAGTTAAAAGAAACATGATGCAATGTGTATTTTTCAACTTTTATATTTAATATTAAATATGATATATTTTAAAACATGCAATAAGTTTATGCACATAAAATAAATATTATACAGACAGTTCACACTGTGCAAAAACTGGGGGAAAAAGTGGTTATTCTTTGCTTTATGGAGATTCATAGAGTTTAAATATAGAAATACAGTTTGTGTGTGTATATATATATATATATTAATAGCAACAAATCACCAGTTTGCAATACACATTATAAGACAGGCACTATGCTATACAATAGCGTTTACACAATATAAACATAATATAGATCTTATGCAGACACTTTACTGGTGTAGAAACCAGCTATCTGCACATGATTTATTAAATTGGTTTAAACTGCTTTAGTGTAAATCTGAGTTTGTAAAGGTCATAAGGTGTTAAAGTACAGAATATTTTTGTTACACTGGTTTTACCCCATCATCTCTGCGAGTTACCATCTGCTGAGAAATATCCCCTCAGTCCTGCGATGTTAACAGAACGAAGCATAATTGGACTGTTTACACTTTAAGATTCAGTTGAAGCTGTGGACGGCCCACACATCCTCCTCGCTAATGACACCGCTTTCAAATCCTTGACTCTTCTCCAATTCAATTAAAGCTTTTTTTCTTCTTATGACTCATTTTATTCTCTCTCCTCTTCTCTTTCCAGTAACCTCGATACAGACAAACTATCAGGTAGGTGTGCATAATTCCTTTAAATTATCATTTTGGGAAGAAAATAAAAAAATGAAGAAGTGTTTCAAGTGGCAATAATTAAAAAACGAATCAAATTTTACTTGAAGATCTCACTTTGGTCAAACATTTCAGATTTCCTGCCTTTAGGAATGTGTGATAAGTGTTTTTTTTATTCGCTTGCAAGGTCATATTCTGCTAATATCTTCTTTGACTGAATTAATGTTGCTTTTAATTCTCATCTTTTCAACTATATTGATAATCTGAACATCCGCTGCTGTACCCTGATGTGCATATTATCCGTCTTGAACAGCCTGCCAGATTTGGATAATATAATATGTTAAAAACTGTGCTCTAAAACTGATATGTCAAAGGTGCTATGGATTTTCCGATGGATTTTTGTTCAGTGGTGTTATAATAGGAGTTGACAGTGAGGAGATTAACTCTGTCAGAGTTTCAATATGTTGAACAGCAAGAGAGGACTCACGCAGACTCACACACACACACACACACACTTCCCTCTGTCTCAGTCAGCATTTCCACAACAGACCTGTTCCTCTCTGAAGTGTGTGTGAGAAGTGGCTTTTGTTCCAACGTTGATAGCATTTCACGGTTGAGTGTTTGAGTGTTAGTGTGTGTGTGAGTGTGAGTGTGTGTGTGTGTGTGTGTGTGTGTGTGTGTGTGTGTGTGTGTGTGTGTGTGAGTGTGTGTGTGTGTGTGTGTGTATGTGTGGAGGACGGAGAAAAAGAGAAAAAGAGAAAGTGAAGAGGGAGGGTTTGTGTGTGTGTGTGTGTGTGTGTGCGTGCGTGCGTGCATGTGCGAGTGTGTGTGTGTGTCTGTGTGTGTGTGTCTGTCTGTGTGTGTGTGTGTGTGAGTGTGTGTGTGTGTGTGTGTGTGTGCGTGCGTGCGTGCATGTGCGAGTGTGTGTGTGTGTCTGTGTGTGTGTGTCTGTCTGTGTGTGTGTGTGTGTGAGTGTGTGTGTGTGTGTGTGTGTGTGCGTGCGTGCGTGCATGTGCGAGTGTGTGTGTGTGTCTGTGTGTGTGTGTCTGTCTGTGTGTGTGTGTGTGTGTGTGTGTGTGTATGTGTGGAGGACGGTCTGGTGATAGGTTGTAGGTAATATTTGTTTAAAACATGCACAAATGCACACCGGAAAATCCACTGGAGAAAGTATAGGACTCATATTTGGTTTCTGACCTATAATTCACCTTCTTTCTCGATTCAGATTACTTTTCCCAGCATCTTGGAGAATACCTGGACGTTCTGTCAGCGTTAGAGAAACTCAATGTCGCCGTCCTAAAGGCCATGGACAAGACGAAGGAGGTAAACTAGGATCAGAATGAGATCAAATCATATAACAGCAAGGCGTATTATTAACTAAAAGTAGTAAAAGATTTTTGGAATATTTTTGAAATAAAGTTGCAATAAAATGAAATATAAATATCAGATGGAAAAACTAAATGAAAAAAATAAACTAAAACTGAAATAAATAAATTAAACCTTAATAATGATATTTAAATGATAATGATGATGACAAAAGCACATAACAAAATTATTTAAAAAACTAAAATTTAAATAAAATTAAAACTGAAAATATCAAATTAAAAGCTAATTCAACATATAACACCAAGGTTTATTGTTAACTAAAACTATTAAAACATTTGTGTTATTTGAACTAAAGCTGCAATAAAATAAAATATAAATATTAGATGGAAAAACTAAACACAAATTTAAAAATGTTGCCTTTTCAAATAACTTACTTAGTTACTAACTATAAATAAATAAAAACTAAAACTGAAATAAATAAAATAAATTAAACCTTAATAGTAATATTTAAATAATAATGACAAAAGTGGAAAAATACTAAGAAAAAACACTAAAATTACAATAAAATTAAAAAGCTATAATATTACAAAATATTCAAAATATTTATAAAAACTATAATAGTATATAAATAATACCAAAATAACAATAACAGCAGGTCTGTTCTGTTGCTGTGCACCATATTTGATACTTTGTAAATGACAAAGCTTTAATATTTTGTAATATAATGCAATGACAGGCAAACATTTTTAAGTGTGACTTAAGCGCACACTTAAACTAAGTGCAAACCAAGAAAGTGCAAACAGTAAGACTCAGCAGATGTCCACTCTACTATCTCTGTGTGCCAGCCCTGATCTTTAGGTTTGACCGATGTTCTCTGTAATGGAGATCCTGCTTCTCTCAGTACTCTCTACACGGTGTCGAGGGCAGTAATTATATCCGACACATGTTCATCTCTGTGCGTTCAGGATAAAATGGGCCTTAAGTTTGTTTTCAGGCCGGTGTCTGAAAACAAAATTAAGGTTGTTACTTGTCAAGTTTCCTGAGAGCACACTAAAGTCAGTGGCTGGTGTCCTTCATCAGCAGCAGCTTAATCATGTTTGCTGTGTTATTCTGCATTGATGATGGAAACACTGCAGGATTTTAAATAAAGACGGCTGTAAAAGACATTTACCGACTGATGCAGCGGGTACGGAAAGGGTAAATGTGACTTAATTCAGCATGATGATGAGTGTTTCCCGTGCAGGAGTACCAGGGCTCGTCGGTTCTGGGGCAGTTTGTGACCCGTTTCATGTTGAGGGAGACGTCCAGTCAGCTGCTGTCGCTCCAGATGTCTCTGCAGTGTGCAATGGAGGCTGTGGAGGTGCAGAGCAGCACCACTCCGTGAGTCACACACACACACACACACACACACACACACACACACACACACACACACACACACACACACACATCTATCTATTCATCCATCTGTTTGTCTGTCCATCCATCCTAATCTAAATTCATCGAGTTAATGTACAGCATTCTAATCTAATAGTTTATATATTTTTAAATGCAATCCTGAATGGACACAAGCCTGCTTAGAAGAACCTTATATGTCTTCAGACATCATGAGAAGTTAAAACGGTTCTCCTGTGGCCTCATGGGAACCCAATAGTGTTCTTCTAGAACTGTAGAGTTCTGGTTCTTCAGAAAAACCAGAGGAAACCAAAAATGGCTTCTGACACGAAGAAGGTTCTGTGAACCATAGGTGCTGCTAAGAAGGACTGAAGATCTTTTATTTTTATTAGGGTGCAGTTTCTGCTCGCTGAGGGATGTTCACCTTTCTCAGCATTTATATGAGAGCGAGGGAAAGAAAAAGAGGGAGAAACAGAAAACTGATGAACAGAGAGCAGCAGAAGTAATGTAATGTGTTCTTCATGATGAAGCACATTTGTCTTGTTTATCCGTAGGGTATTCTCTTCCTCACGAAGCAGCTGTCACAGAAACACGCCGGTATTCTCAGAAGAGCTCTTAATGTGACGGAACAACAGGAAAATGTTTGCATATGTTTTTGTTTGCTACTAATCGCTCAATAAGTGAAAGAACATTTCTGCTGTTATTTCTCCCTGACTGTAATTCCCATTTGTCAAACAGAAAAGCCCAATGAGGACGATTTCATAACATGACTGGCTGTACAGTTCAGCAAGTTACCCATAAACAGCACAAGAGCTGGGTTTATCGCAGTCCTGGTGAACATAAGAATCATTTCTTGATGTTACAGCTTCAGTATTACAGACTTTTGATTCACTTTTGACAGATTTTTCCTCAGATTCTTGTTCTTGCTGAGCTGGACTTCAGATCCTTTGTTCACTTCTTCATTGTGTCATTTTTACTTAGGCCTATAATACCTGGAGAACAAACAAATTAGCATTCACAATTTTCTGAATGAGAGTTATGGCATTTTTGGGCTAACTTGTTCATGCTAACTAGCCAAACTTAAATAATTTGATAATACAGCTAATTATATAAAAAAAAAACTGTTTACAATTGTAAAAAAAGAGGTAAATGCTATTTACACTACAGCAAGATTTTGAGAATAATATTGCTTTTATAGTACAGTTCAGTAAACAAGAATTTAATATTTAGTAACTTACATTTTAGACTCAATGTTACAAGTTGTTGTATGTTTTTGTTCTATTAACGAAAATACTGTAGTTCCAAACAAAAGCAGAGCAGAACAGTTCGCAACACACATTGTTTTGTTCCTGAATGAATCCACGTTTTTGAATGATTCAGCTGAATGAATGATTTAATGACTCGCTCGTAAAGACACTTGTTTCGTTACTGAATGATTCAGTGTTGTTGAGTGAATCGTTTGAATGAATAATTCAATCACTCACTCGTAAAGCCACATATTTCTTTTCTGAATAATTCAATGTTGTTGAGTGAATCAGTTGAATGAATGACTCAGTGACTCACTTATAAAGACACTTGCTTTGTTGATTCAGTGTTATTGAGCGAATTGGCTGAATTAATGATTCAATGACTCACTCATAAAGCCACTTGTCTAGTTTCTGAATGATTCAGTGTTATTGAAAGAATCAGTTGAATGAATGATTCAGTAACTCACTCATAAAGACACATGTTTCATTTCTAAATGATTCAGTGTTGTTGAAAGAATCGGCTGAATGAATAATTCAGTGACTCACTCATAAAGCCACTTGTCTCGTTTCTGAATGATTCAGTGTTATTGAAAGAATCATTTGATTGAATTATTCAGTGACTCACTTATAAAGACACTTGTTTTGTTGATTCAGTGATATTGAGCGAATTGGCTGAATGAATGATTCAATGACTCACTCATTAAGAGTCTTGGGCTGCATTACACTTCACTTTTAGACACACACTGCTTATATATATGTATATATATGTATGAATGTGTGTATATATACTGTATATATATATATATATATATATATACAGTGTATATGAACGTTGAACTATTGTCCTCATTTGTAAGTCGCTTTGGATAAAAGTGTCTGCTAAATGACTAAATGTTAATGACACTTGCGAATGATTCAATGACTCACTCATTAAGAGTCTTGGGCTGCATTACACTTCACTTTTAGACACACACTGCTTATATATATGTATATATATGTATGAATGTGTGTATATATACTGTATATATATATATATATATATATACAGTGTATATGAACGTTGAACTATTGTCCTCATTTGTAAGTCGCTTTGGATAAAAGTGTCTGCTAAATGACTAAATGTTAATGACACTTGCAAACTTCCCTAAGTACTTCCCCTCAATGGGGGAATCCTCAATGCCATTTTGAAGTGCGTTCCACTTCGTGAAGTGGACGAGGGAAGTTTACATGGACAGACCCTTGAGCCCTCGATTTTGACCGAGGCAGCAAGTTTACTTCATATGTACACTTCAGGCTGCTCCATAGACCACAATGCAGCACGATTGTGACGTCACCAAAGATTGTGTTTAATTTATCCCTACCCCAAACAACTCTATAATATATTAAATTACTTTAAAAAAATATTTAAAACAGCCCAAGCACACCTTTATACTTATAGAATGCTGTATCAAACAAATTCTTAATAGAAACCACTTGTGCAATGTAATCAAGGACGTACATCCGAGTCGACGAGACAGAGGAAAGTTAGCGAGGGAAGGGCATAAAAAAAAACCTGGAACACAGCCTTGTTTCGATGCTGAATTATTCAGTGTTGTTGAGTGAATTGGTTGAATGAATGACGCACTGACTCACACAAAGCCTTGTTTCATTTCTAATTGATTCAGTGTTGTTGAAAGAATCAGTTGAATTAATGATTCAGTGACATGGTTGTTGAGCGAATCGGCTGAATGACTCATTAAAGGGTTAGTTCACCCAAAAATGAAAATTAGGCTGTGTTTTACTCACCCCCGAGGCATCCTAGGTGTATATGACTTTCTTCTTTCAGACGAATCCAGTCGGAGTTAGATAAAAAATTGTCCTGGCTATTCCAAGCTCTATCATTGCACTCAGCGGGTGTTGCAGTGAAATAAAAAATAAAAATAAAAAAAGTGAAATAAAAAGCACCCATCCATAAAAAAAAGTGTCTCACACGGCTCCGGGGGGTGAACAAAGGCCTCCTGTAGCGAATCAATACGTTTTTGTAAGAAAAATATCCATATTCAAAACATAATAATCACTTTAATCTAGCTTGCTCACTGTTGTACATGGAAGCAGTTATGAGCGGATGACGTATGAGGTCGGCTTTGTGCATGCGCCGCTCAGAAGTGACGAATGCGGAAGCACAGCGGAGAGATCAAAACAAAACAACGGTCACTAATTAGAAGTACAAAACAAGGATTTGTAAAGAAGAATGTCAGAGGATTTGGATATAAGCCAAGAGGAGACTGGTTTTCCTTTGCTAAAGTAAGGAAACTTTGCTTCCTTTGCTCCTGATAACAAACGTTGGTTTTCACGAGACTCACCGGCGCATGCGCAGCGCTGACCTCATACGTCATTCCCCCGGAGCTGCTTCCATGTAGGACTGTTGGCGCAAGCTACATTAAAGTGATTATTACATTTTGAATATGGATAGTTGTCTTACAAAAATGCATCGATTCACTACAGGAGGCCTTTGTTCACCCCCCGGAGCCGTGTGAGACACTTTTTTTTATGGATGGGTGCTTTTTATTTCACTTTTTTTATTTTTATTTTTTATTTCACTGCAACACCCGCTGAGTGCAATGATAGAGCTTGGAATAGCCAGGACAATTTTTAATATAACTCCGACTGGATTC
>NW_015505273.1:2467736-2500797 GCF_001515645.1 Sinocyclocheilus grahami
CAAAGGAAGCAAAGTTTCCTTACTTTAGCAAAGGAAAACCAGTCTCCTCTTGGCTTATATCCAAATCCTCTGACATTCTTCTTTACAAATCCTTGTTTTGTACTTCTAATTAGTGACCGTTGTTTTGTTTTGATCTCTCCGCTGTGCTTCCGCATTCGTCACTTCTGAGCGGCGCATGCACAAAGCCGACCTCATACGTCATCCGCTCATAACTGCTTCCATGTACAACAGTGAGCAAGCTAGATTAAAGTGATTATTATGTTTTGAATATGGATATTTTTCTTACAAAAACGTATTGATTCGCTACAGGAGGCCTTTGTTCACCCCCCGGAGCCGTGTGAGACACTTTTTTTTATGGATGGGTGCTTTTTATTTCACTTTTTTTATTTTTATTTTTTATTTCACTGCAACACCCGCTGAGTGCAATGATAGAGCTTGGAATAGCCAGGACAATTTTTTATCTAACTCCGACTGGATTCGTCTGAAAGAAGAAAGTCATATACACCTAGGATGCCTCGGGGGTGAGTAAAACACAGCCTAATTTCCATTTTTGGGTGAACTAACCCTTTAATGAGTCATTCAGCCGATTCGCTCAACAACCATGTCACTGAATCATTAATTCAACTGATTCTTTCAACAACACTGAATCAATTAGAAATGAAACAAGGCTTTGTGTGAGTCAGTGCGTCATTCATTCAACCAATTCACTCAACAACACTGAATAATTCAGCATCGAAACAAGGCTGTGTTCCAGGTTTTTTTTTATGCCCTTCCCTCGCTAACTTTCCTCTGTCTCGTCGACTCGGATGTACGTCCTTGATTACATTGCACAAGTGGTTTCTATTAAGAATTTGTTTGATACAGCATTCTATAAGTATAAAGGTGTGCTTGGGCTGTTTTAAATATTTTTTTAAAGTAATTTAATATATTATAGAGTTGTTTGGGGTAGGGATAAATTAAACACAATCTTTGGTGACGTCACAATCGTGCTGCATTGTGGTCTATGGAGCAGCCTGAAGTGTACATATGAAGTAAACTTGCTGCCTCGGTCAAAATCGAGGGCTCAAGGGTCTGTCCATGTAAACTTCCCTCGTCCACTTCACGAAGTGGAACGCACTTCAAAATGGCATTGAGGATTCCCCCATTGAGGGGAAGTACTTAGGGAAGTTTGCAAGTGTCATTAACATTTAGTCATTTAGCAGACACTTTTATCCAAAGCGACTTACAAATGAGGACAATAGTTCAACGTTCATATACACTGTATATATATATATATATATATATACAGTGTATATGAACGTTGAACTATTGTCCTCATTTGTAAGTCGCTTTGGATAAAAGTGTCTGCTAAATGACTAAATGTTAATGACACTTGCAAACTTCCCTAAGTACTTCCCCTCAATGGGGGAATCCTCAATGCCATTTTGAAGTGCGTTCCACTTCGTGAAGTGGACGAGGGAAGTTTACATGGACAGACCCTTGAGCCCTCGATTTTGACCGAGGCAGCAAGTTTACTTCATATGTACACTTCAGGCTGCTCCATAGACCACAATGCAGCACGATTGTGACGTCACCAAAGATTGTGTTTAATTTATCCCTACCCCAAACAACTCTATAATATATTAAATTACTTTAAAAAAATATTTAAAACAGCCCAAGCACACCTTTATACTTATAGAATGCTGTATCAAACAAATTCTTAATAGAAACCACTTGTGCAATGTAATCAAGGACGTACATCCGAGTCGACGAGACAGAGGAAAGTTAGCGAGGGAAGGGCATAAAAAAAAACCTGGAACACAGCCTTGTTTCGATGCTGAATTATTCAGTGTTGTTGAGTGAATTGGTTGAATGAATGACGCACTGACTCACACAAAGCCTTGTTTCATTTCTAATTGATTCAGTGTTGTTGAAAGAATCAGTTGAATTAATGATTCAGTGACATGGTTGTTGAGCGAATCGGCTGAATGACTCATTAAAGGGTTAGTTCACCCAAAAATGGAAATTAGGCTGTGTTTTACTCACCCCCGAGGCATCCTAGGTGTATATGACTTTCTTCTTTCAGACGAATCCAGTCGGAGTTATATTAAAAATTGTCCTGGCTATTCCAAGCTCTATCATTGCACTCAGCGGGTGTTGCAGTGAAATAAAAAATAAAAATAAAAAAAGTGAAATAAAAAGCACCCATCCATAAAAAAAAGTGTCTCACACGGCTCCGGGGGGTGAACAAAGGCCTCCTGTAGCGAATCAATACGTTTTTGTAAGAAAAATATCCATATTCAAAACATAATAATCACTTTAATCTAGCTTGCTCACTGTTGTACATGGAAGCAGTTATGAGCGGATGACGTATGAGGTCGGCGTGGAGATGATAATAGCAGATATAGGTCAACAACAGCCTTGAGAGAGAGTTCTGACTCATGTGAACATATGTGTGTGATGTCAGCAGGGTTACAGCGTTGACAAGGTTATTTTCATTCAATGATATTCTCTTGTGCTCATCAGTTCTTGGCAGTGAATGTAGAAGTGCAGACGCCGTGTTCTTTCACTTACCAGCTGTGCTTTGTCAAATCTGCCTGAAAACAACACCGAGTGAATGCATCTAGTTTTAAGCATTGTATTATTGCTGAAAAAACAAGGACAGTTTCATATTTTAAGCAAAAAAAAGTATTCATATGTTCCTATGATGCAGAAAATTAACAGAGGACCTATGCTGTTATTCTCTGTAGGGTTGAAGTTAAAGTCCCGGAGCATCTGGTCATACAGAAGAACAACAGAAGATGTGGCCGTCGAGTGCAGAAGAACATGTGTCTGTCCCCGACTGATCCGTACTCGGGCATTCTCACTACCGGTAACACACACACACACACACACACACACTCACACACACACACACACACACACACACACACACACACTCACACACACACACACACACACACACACACACACACACACACACTCACTCACTCACTCACTCACACACACACACACACACACACACACAGATACATGATTTTAGTATAATTTATATGATTGATATTCTAGTGTTATTAATATTTTAAATGAGCTTTTAGTTGTTTTTATTTAACTTTTATAGAATATGGAGAACAATTCTGAAAAAAATTCTGAAAACTTGCAATGGAAAGCAATGAGATCTTTATAACAGTAAAAATGCATATAAATATCAGTTGTCACTCTATATCTCTCAGTAATATGATTTAATTAGATTATATTTTCAATTTTAGTGTTATATTTTGCAATTTTATGTTCTTTTTGTTCTTTTTTATATTACTATTTTGGTTTAATTTATTTTTATTTTAGCTTTAGTTCAGTTTTAGTTTTTATTTATTTCTTTTATTTCCAGTTAATCATTTTAGTGCTTATCTTATATATATATACATACATATATATACAGTGTTGGGGAAAGTTACTTTTAAAAGTAATGCATTACAATATCGCGTTACTCCATAAAAAAGTAACTAATTACGGTACTTAGTTACTACAGTGTATTTTTGGCTATTGCTACAAATATTCCCCAGCGACTTAAGCCTGCTTTTGTGCTGCAGGGTACAGGAACAGTTTACTGAAAGACAAAATAAAAATAAAAATGTGTTTTTTGTTGAGTATATCAGGCTTTTATCGCTCATATAGTCTGATATAATGAGATTATGAAGGAAAAAACAGCTAAACTTTATTCAGAGACTCAAACTGCAATTTAGTGCAGATGCTGATATTTCTATGATGCTTGTCATGTAAATCAATGAGATCTTTATAACAGTAGAGCAGATACTTACATAAAATGATCTAAATATCAGTCGCTGCTCGATATCTCCAGTAATCTGTCTCAGTGAGATGAGATTGAAATGCTCCAAACATATAATGCAGTGATTGAGAGCTGAAGAAATAACGCTCCTCAGAAGATGTGAGATGTTCTGGAGGCTTGTGAAGATCATTCCTCCGCTGAGGAACAGTGAAAGTAAAGCTTCTGGAAACAAACGCTCCTCAAAAGATCCTGAGGATCAGATTTGAGACTCTAAAACATGATTGATGGAGAATCAAGTAAAGCTGAGCTGCTTCAGTCCAGTAAGTGTTCATCTGGAGATATTACTACCTTTACTTGATAAAAATCAGTCAAGATTTGACACGAGAAAGACACGTGAAGCTGGACGTTTGTACAATTACACTAAAAGGCATGTCATTCAATCAGAAGGCATGGAGGCGATTGAGTGTGAAACAGGTTTATCAGCATCATGTTGATCATTTAGAGGCCTTAGAAATGTGTGTATCAAATATTAGGCTTTATAGAGTTAACATTCCCATAGCTGACTGTGTGATGAAACCCAAAATGGAAATCTGGAGACTATAAAGACTAATGACTAGTTTTAGTAGCAGAATGTTCTCTCAAATGTCTCAACAGATGATGTTTGCACTGATTGTTTGTCTCTCTGTATCTTGTTCAGTGTGTCCATCCAGAAGCTTCCTGAGAAGAGCTGCTACATCATCTATGAGTTCTGGCAGGACCGTATTTCCTGGATGAGGTGTGTGTGTGTGTGTGTGAGTGTGTGAGTGTGTGTGTGTGTGTGTGTGTGTGTGTGTGTGTGTGTGAGTGTGTGAGTGTGTGTGTGTGTGTGTGTGTGTGTGTGTGTGTGTGATGAGCAGTGTAATTTGGAGAGTTGGTTCAGGGGTCTTTGGAAATCAAATCCTAATCGAATCTATTTTTACGAACACAAGACAAGCACAGTCTAGTTTGAGGCTTCGTTCAGCCTCCTACTGCAGTCCTTCATTGGCACAAGCTCCTGCTGGGTCCTGCATCTGTTTGGGTACATGGATGGACAAGATTCTGTTCTGTTCACTACACCTACTCGCTGAAACCTGATTTTCTTGACTAAAGGAGAAATCTCCAAATAGATAAGGAGTGTTTCGGTTTGATGGTGTGCTGATATGTGAATGTGGCCGGTCTTGTGTTGATGTTCATTTTTGTGATGCCAGAAAACCGCGAAGAAAGAGTTCAGAAAGCGTCATTTGTGCAGTTTAGATGCAATAAATGCACTTTATGGCCTGGAGAAGAAGTTTTGAGCTCTGAAAGTCACAGTATGTTTTCATCAAGCTCTTACATTTTAAAATATCTAGTAAAATGTGATTCCTCAAGATGTAGCCTATTATTGTACACTATAGCATTCAAAAGTTTGGGTCAGAAATAAAATTAAATGAAATAAATGAATACTTTTAATCAGCAAGGATGTATTGTAAGTCGCTTTGGATAAAAGCGTCTGCTAAATGACTAAATGTAAATGTATTAAATTGATCAAAAGTGACAGTAAAGTTATAAAAATAAAAATAAAGTTATAAAAGATTTCTATTTCAAATAAATGCTAAATACAAATGCTGCTTTTTGAGGTTTCCATTCATAAAAGAATCCTAAAAAAATAAAAATTATCAAAGTTTTCGCAAAAATATTATGGAGCCACATTGATAATAATCAGCAAATCAGCATATTAGGATGATTTCTGAAGGATCATGTGACAATGAATGATGCAGAAAATTCAGCTTTGATCAGAGGGATAAATTACATTTTAATATATATTCACATAGAAAACACTTATTTTAAATTGTAAAATATTTCAAAATATTACTTTTTTCTGTATTATTGATCAAATAAATGCAGCCTTGGTTAGCCGAAGAGACTTCCTTCAAAAACATAAAAATTTTTAATTATTCCAAACATTTGAAAGATAATGTATGTCTTCATTATGATATCTAGATAAGTGTGTGTGTGTGTGTGCGTATGCACCTCTGTGTTCTCAGCCAGATTGTTGAGGGTCTAACGAGACTCATTTTAAATGAGCAGATGGCTCATCTAATAGCACACATTTCAGGAACACACACACGCTCATCTAGAAGATTTCCACGTGACATCTTGTGTTACTTAATCTCATTTGTGCCGCTTCACATGACGGCGTTGTGAAATACATATGTGGGCTCGTGTGTGGGTCTCATCTGCTCATTGTCTTCAAAGATACAGTTATCTAATTTAAGAAATAAATAATTTCAGAAATAAAAGTGTAAATTATAACTTGCCGTGAATAATACTGCAATGTAATTATCTCCTGTAGAGGGAGTGTGTGCTCTCGCCCGCTTTAATTGATGGTGTGTTTCCCCAATGAAGAAGAAAAAAGGTCTTTAAAAGTTTGGGATTTGTAAGATCTTTTTTAAATGTTTTTGAAGTTTCTTATTGCTCATCAAGGCTGCATTTATTTGATCAAAAATACAGTAAAAACAGTAATATTGTGAAATATTATTAATATTAATATAATTTATTCCTGTGATGCAAAGCTGAATTTTCAACATCATTACTCCTGTCACATGATGATTTGTTTCAGTGCACCTGATTGTAATGCATTTAATGAAATTCTTATGATGATGAAAATAGATTAACTCAGATTTCATACACAAGGAAAATGTATTTACTTATTTAAAGCTGAAATGTGTCACTTTTGCACCACTAGTGGCATCAAACTCAATATCAAAAATAACGATTGTTTCTAAACAAGCGTTCCTCACGTTTTTCGTTAATCCAACAGATAGATCAATAAGTCTGAGACTTAAAGGAATCGTTCGCCTATAAATGAAAACTAGCTGGCAATGTCCTCACCCTCAGGCCATCTGAGATGTAGATGAGTTTGTTTCTTCATCAGATTTGGAGAAATGTAGCATTACATCAGTGTCTCAGCAATGGATGCTCTGCTGTGAATGGGTGCCGTCAGAATGAGAGTCCAAACAGCTGATAAAAACATCACAATAATCCACAAGTAATCCACAGCACTCCAGTCCATCAGTTAACGACTTGTCCAAGCTGATGCTGGATGTGTTTCAGCTTTTGTCTTCTCCAGATGTTAACTGATGGACTGGAGTGCTGTGGATTATTGTGATGTTTTTATCAGCTGTTTGGACTCTCATTCTGACGGCACCCATTCACTGCAGAGCATCCATTGCTGAGACACTGATGCAATGCTACATTTCTCCAATGAAGAAACAAACAATCTATATCTGGGATTTTCACATTTTCATTTCTGGGTGAACTAGACGTAACTCAGAACTCTCAGAAATCTCTGAAAGAGCCGGAGTCTCATTTATAAACGTTGCATACGCACAAAATGGGCATAGAAATATGCGTACGCAATTTTCCACGCACATATCGAGATTTATAAAAAATAAATTTGGACAGACAATGCTATATACACTGCAATAAATACAGGCCTAAAAATAGCTAAAAGATATTCACCTTATCAGCAAAACTGCATACATTTGATTTGAATTGTTTAAAACAATTGAAATACTATTTGGCCAGTGGAAAAGAATGACATCAACTCCATTCTAAAATATTTATCTGGGAACTATTTTAAACAGTTTTGTTTTTATGGATATTTTGATATATTTATTCTAAAACATAACAAGGATACTGGATGATTTTTAGCAGTAAAAATTGTGTATGGCACAAATGGCATTTATAGTCCGTATCTCATATTTCCATAATGTCTTGTACCTTTGACGGTGTTAAACATGGTGTCACATGGATGGAATGTGCATGGAAATTATATGCAGATGAAGTTATGCATAGTAAAACTAGGTGTTGTAAACTCCATATATGGTGATTTCGGGGAGGAGACGGGATGGAGATGCACGTATGCACAATCTTCCCCTGAATGGGATTTATAATGGGATTTTTGGAGTTTTATAAATGAGACCCCTGGCTATTTTCATCTGGAGGATGTTGTTGATTATATCATCTCATACTGTGAGCTGGATTGTTTCTCCTGACGTCTGTCATCTCTCTCTGCAGTTATTTGCAGTCTGACGCCAGTAAGATGTTCCAGCGCTGCATCATAGACATGCAGGAGGATCCAGAGATCATCTCCACGATGCTCATGCCAGGTAAGAGCGTGTGGGCCACATCATTTATTAGTTTGCTTGTTTAAAGCTGAATGCGTCTGTCTCAGCCTGTAGGCAGAAGGAATTAAACACGAACCCTGGAGCCGAAAGCGCTGGCTGTTGATCTTTAATGAGAAGTTATGATGCTTCATCTCTCTAATATCTACCTGTTTGTTTCTCACAGCATCCTGGTGGATCATGACAAACAACTAACAGCAGCAAGAAAACACCCTTCACCGCCCACCGCTGAACCCCGATCTGAAACATCACCCCAGTGTGTCTTTGAATTAATAACTAGACCTAAAAAATCAGATGAATCATCTGTACGTGTGACACACACACCGTTTTTGTGTTGCATATTATTGATAACATCTGTCTGATAGTCCACTGAAAACAAAACATGTTACACAGGGTTGTGCATCATTCAGAACTGAATTCAGATGCTTTTACAAACAAGTTCTATTTCCTAAATTTGAATCGAATTTGCAAACAGGAAGCAAAAATGTTTGAATTCAGAGAAAATGTAAAGAAATTCATATAAATGCTGTAAAAGTATTTTAAATGATTTCATTATTTTGTTATGTTTAATTATTGAGCTATTTAAGTTTTGAATTTAGAGAAAAATTAAAGATATTTAATATGAATGCTGTAAAAGTATTTTAAATAATTTATTTCATTATTTTATTATGCTAAAATATTGAGTTATTTAAATTTTGAATTCAGAGAAAATGTAAAGAAATTAATATAAATTCTGTAAAATTATTTTACATTTATTTAATTATTTTCTTATATTTAATTGAGTTATTTAAAATTTTAATTCAGAGAAAATTCTAAGAAACTAATATAAATGCATTAAACATATTTTAAATAATTTCATTATTTTATTATATTTCATTATTCAATTTTAATAAAATAAAATGTATTTTATTAAAACAAAATTCATTTAATTGCACTTTAATTATTTAAGATATATCAATAGATTCATATTTTAATGGTAATATTTATTTTGTATTATTTTTAAAAAGATTTAATAATTATTTTTAAGTTGTCTGGTGTTCAGTTTTTTGGTAAATATTTTAATTGCTTTGAAAATTTTAACTCATCAGTTGAGAAAAACAAAATGCATCTACATGACATATGCATAATTAGCCAAAAATAATGCTGTAAATATCAATGTTTTAGAGCTTATGTTGAACTAATTAAATTCCTCAGTCTGTATTGAATTTCTTTGGAATTGCAATTCAGTAGATTCTCAATTCAGCATCCGTTTCAATTCAGATTCACACTCATGAATGGAAAGGATCTGAATCTTCAGCTCTAAATCGTGCTCAACTCGACGCTAACAGGCATGGGTTTAATATTCCTCGCATGTATAACAAATCAAAGCGTATTTGCTCCATTATGTGACCGAGCTTTTGAAGCCAGTAGCTTTGATGCAGATACAGCGAATCTCAGAGCAAAACAACACAAAGAAAACAAGAATTCATGTGTTCTTGTAAATAATTAAGATAACACTAGCAAAATGATCTGCTACTTGAGTCTAACACCTTTAAAGGCACTTTTACTTCTCTGGATGCTGGAACATGAAGCTGCATGCCGATTAGGAGATGTTTTTTAGAGTGTCAGTTGATTTGCAAAGAACATGTCGATCACAGATTATTTCTCAAGACAAGTTTGAAATATTTGAGTCGAGTGTGAATAGAATAGACATTTCATGGAGATGTACAGTCTTGTCATTTCTCTGTAAACCTGCCTAAAGGCATTTAGAGGACTAGTTCACCCAAACTAATCATTCTGGCATCTTTTACTCGTTTCAGACATATGTCATATGTGTTTGAACCATAGAGGAAAATTATAATAATAATAACAATATAACATATATATATATATATATATATATTTTTTTTTTTTAAATATATTTCAAAATATACAAAAAAATTGCCAATTTTTTTTTTTTACTAAAATATGTTTCAAACTATATTTAAGTAAATATATTTTCTGACAATAGATTTTTTTGGTCATTATTTCTATATTTTTGAAAATATCTTCTAAAAATAGAAATACATTTTTAAAAAGCCCCCCATATATTACAATCCAAGAAAATATATTCACATATGTCACATTTGAATATTTGTTGTCTATAACGTGTGAGCATATAACACATTTGAATAAAAATAAATAATGAATAAAGCCTAAATGTAGGCTACTGTAAGATTGAAAATGTATTTTCTTGTGCCTGAAATACATTTTGAAATATATATTGGTATATGGAAATTGAAACGAAATATATTTCAATAATTTGATAAATATATTTAATTAATTTTCACTGTTTACAACATATTTAGCATTTATTTTAAATATATTTTGGCCAGGTAAATATATATATATATATATATAAATATATTTTTTAGGTGAGTAAATGATGATTTTCGGGTGATCTATTTCTTTACTTTACTACATGGACACTATAAGATCCTGGTTTGACTGTCTTATTGAACATGGAAACCTGCTAGTTGTTGTACTATTTATGCATCTTAACTGAAAAACAGAAACTTTACCTTTTTGCTTTAGTTTTGTTACTTTATGTGGTTTATTCCATTGAATGACAATAAAAGACGAACAATTATTTTGTTCAGCCATTTCAGATTTTAAACTTCCTAATATCCTTTGGATCACGGTGTTTGTGAATTTATGAATATAAAGCGGCATGCTAGACTCTCAGAAGTCAGAAATATTATAGTGACATCTTTCCAAGTAATTAGTAAAGATCCTTTCGCTCTCTCATAATCACACGGTTCAGTGTTTTTTCTTCCTTATACGTCTCAGTGCATGGCGTTTCTGAAATGATGCAGAAACATTCAGCGTTCAGACGACAGACAGTAATTGGGACTTTTAAGTTCTTGTCAACAAGAGTAATTGGACAGTGATTAAAAAATGTGCAAAAAATTACATGCACTTGAATTAATACTAATAAATGCTTCCTTATTTATGACAGGACTATATAACATTTCATAAGAGCTTAACATTAATGGCATTAACAGTGTCACATTAGATGATGCTTAACAGATCAGTAGTTAAAGCAATAGTTCACCCAAAAATGAACAATTACTGAACATTTACTCACCCTCAGGCCAGATGTAGATGAGTTTGTTTCTTCATCAGGTATGGAGAAATGTAGCATTGCATCAGTGTCTCTGCAGTGAATGGGTGCCGTCAGAATGAGAGTCCAAACAGCTGATAAAAACATCACAATAATCCACAGCACTCCAGTCCATCGGTTAACATCTGGAGAAGACAAAAGCTGAAACAAATCCAGCATTAACTTCAAACTCTTGCTTCTGACCAAAATACAAGTCCATAATCCATAAAAATGCTTTCTTGGATGTCCTGAGGGCGAGAACAATTTCAACAAATTTTAATTTTGGGGTGAACTATGCCTTTAATATATATACACACACACACACACACACACACACACACACACATATATATATGATATTGATAAATCAAGTGTGATAACATATGTATAAAAATGAATAAAATGTGTAGTGGTTTTCTGGTTTGGAGCAAACTTCCATACTACTTTTAATTCTTTAGAAGTATGTACACTGCATAATATGCTAAATTTGTATATGCAAAAATAAATAAATAAATATATACACACATACAATATAATAGTGCAGTACTTAATAAGCTGATGCTAGTATTGATTGTGAACATGTGCTTTTCTCCCTTTCTTGTGGTGTTTGGAACTCGTTGTTAACTAAAACTAAAACCATAAAACTAAATTTTCGTTACTTCAAATAAAAGTAACTAAGATCAAATAAAATATAAATGCAAAGGAAATATTTCTCATTTTCGTTTAGTTGAACTTTAAGGGGCCTACTAAAATAAATAAAACTAAACCTGAACTAAAATTAATCAAAACCATATGTGCTAGACATAAAGATGACAAAACACAAAAAAATTACAGCTTTAAAAATTAAAATGAAAACGGAAAATATAAAAGCTAATTAAAAATATTGATTAAAAAAAATGTGTGTTTGTGCTCATTAGTGGCTGCAGGTGTTTCGCGTTAACTGAGAGCTTAAAACCCCTCCGTTTGAGCCCGACTCGAAAGACAACGTGTGAGAGTGTGACTGAAGGAAAGTGTGTGATTATTGAGAGAGTGAGAAAACTGGTTTAAAACAGAGAAAATGTGAGTGTGAAACCCCAAAAATCTAACTTCTACTGCATCAATCTGAGCAAAGCCTTGAGTTAAAGAGTAGGTCTGGAGTGTCTCAATCTCAATTCCACCCTGATTTCATTAAATGATTAGAGTTGCTAGAGAAGAAGGTTAAATCACATCATGCAGCGCAGCATCTGCTGAGAATCCAGAAAGATCTCGACCTGATCCTGCATCAAATCAATGGATTGATTAGCCTACTGTTGGAGCTCGTATTGCACCACAAAATCAAATAAGTAAAGAAAACCATGCTATTTTTATTTGTGCACTGTATAGCATTAGGTTATTTAATGAAATTAAGCACATTTTCACAGAATGTGACCTTTTTCAACATGCATTGTGCGATCAGATTTGGGCTTCGTGTGTTTATTAAGAGCTGAACAGGGTTTTCTGTCGTGTGTCAATGCACTGTGAAGGACAAATCCAAGCCAGAAGTGCTTGCTGAAGCGATAACATTATGATTTCCATTCAGATGTTATTTCTGGACTGGTTTTTGTGATCGTGACTGTCATTGATACGTTTAATCATGTCGAGTTGTTCTGAAACACTCTTAAATGTCAAGCAGCTTTATTACAGTATCATGATGACAGAGGAGATGTTTGTGAAGACGACACACACACACACAACTCCGTATAGCTATCTTTGAGGACATACATTGACACAATGCAATCTCTAGCTCCTTACCCTAAACCTACCTATCAGAACTAAGTGTCTCACCCAAACCCTTACCCTAATCCTACCCTTTACCCAATTATAGCCTAACCCCAAAAACCAAGTCTTGACCCTCAAACAGGCCTTTAAAGGGCTCTCAGAAAGTGAGGACCTGCCAAAATGTCCTCACTTTACAAGATTGTCCTCACTCTGATGGTCTAAAACTCAAATTGGCCCTCTTCAGTCTCTCTCTCTCACACACACACACACACACATCTGCATGTCATGAATGACTAACCCACGCTGTCTTTCTTCATTAACGTTAATGTTCAAATCTCCAAAGCATCGAAATATAAGGGAGTCTGTTCACTCAAAAATCATTATTCTCAAACTACAAAACAAAAACTCAATGTGGGCTGCATTTCAAGAACTCAAAATGCAACGTGATGGTAAAACCACGGTATATGATTTTAAACTTTTTGAAAAAAAAATGCATGTTGAAAATCCATGAAATTAGAAAACATTTCGAGTCAAAAAATTTAGGATTTTTAGTTTTGTTCAAGATGAGAAATTAATATTTTTCCCCAGTAACTGTTGAATGAATGGTATGGGTCCCAAAAACAAAGATTAAAGACCAGCTGTGGTCAGAAACACTTGATGGTGCAGAAAACCAGTTGTTTTCCATGAGTGAATGTGAAAAGTGATACATGCTCCAATCACAATTTAGATTAATTAATGAAATATCCCTATCATTTATTGCTTCTTTATCTGCATCATGTCATTATAAACCCTCAGGGGCCTTTTGATCCAGACAGATCCTTTTATATTTAGCCTACATGGTTTTTAATCCACAAATTCAGCTACAATTGGCCATAAATCTGCAGTGGGTTGCTCATGTTGTGTAAAACATGTAGGTTGACTCAATCCATAGACTGAAGCTGATCAAATCAGTGTGTTTCTGTCATCTAGTGGTGGAAAGTGGAAAAGCACTTGTGCAGTTACTATGGTAAACATTAGTTCAGAATATCTACTGTAAAACCACACTATGTTAATATAATATATGTTATTCCTGAAATTGTGTGTAAGCCATTTTTAGAATCTTTCATACAGTGCAAATGACTTATAGTTTATTCATGTAGTACATCAAAGTTACGGAAATGTTAATTTAAGGTGGTATTATTATTATTATTATTATAACCATGGGTTAACATGTCCCTGCATGTCATTTTCATCTCTTTAGAGGTCACTAAATCTCATCTCAACACATTTCTTGAATAGTTTTGCTCTTAATAATAGTCTTCTCATCTGAAAATAAATATTTGTGATTTATTCTCCTCAGTTTTGAGGTTTAACGTTGAAAATTTATTTTATGTTTGATGTTACACTGTATATTTGTTAACACAGGATTTGTGGACCTAGTGATTAATTTATGTAGTAATAAATTATTTCAATAATAATAATACATGTGTGTGTATATAATATATATAGTATGTAATTTTTACAAATAATTTAACAATTAAATGTAAATTTTCTTTTTTTTAGATTTTCTCAAAACAGATTTTTTTTATAATAATTTTTTTCTAATGTAGAAAAAAATATATATTAATATACCTAGTCAGTGCAACAACGATGCACCTTACAATTATAATTAAACAGATGGATTATCAAATTAGCCAAATAGTAAACTTATGTGTTTCTTTTTTTCCAACTGTCTTTTAAACTTTTTTTTATGTTATTACTCTACAAAATACAGTAAAACCTCCATGACATGATCAAATCCACTGTTCAAACAAACACAACGATCGTCGAAGCCTGAGCTCACGTTAATGTCTTTATTTTTTAATATCTACTTCATACCAATATTCAAGGATTCTGAAAGAAACGAATGTCACAGAGTAGCTCACAAAATAAACATTCTCTTGCACCGTTATATTTTACACATTCTTATAATAAAAAAAATAAATCAACATGTGGTTTACCGAACGAAACGAAGGTAGCTGAAGACGTCCACGTGGAAATCAAAGAAAAGGAACAGCCTCGACTCTACAAGTGGAACAAAAATAAAAGTATATACATATAACATCCTCCTGAGATCGCAGAGCTTTGCATGTGGATACAAACAGACCAGCTCAAGACCTGGTTTGGTGGATTAATCTGTACCGGAAACTGATGATCGTACATCTGGACCCTGATCAAGACTGGTCCCTTCAGACCAGGGTTTGTTTTCCACGTTTAACACACACACATTCTCTATGGCAACTCTGATAACACTGTCAGATAATAATGAACAGATCACAGCATTGACCGCTTTGGTGAATCCATCACTTTTATATTGCTCTGATAATGTATTTACAGACACAATCACACACACATACAAACAAACGCTCACGAAACACTGACAACAGTTTGTGCGGGTAAAACAGATCACATTTGCACCAAATAAGCAAGCTGAGTCACGCAGAGCGGTGCCAAAAACACGTCCTCCTGTCCATGAACTGGAAAAGTGTGTGTGACTGTCCAGCTTCTGTCACATCCAGCAGTTAAACTCCTCTTTCATCGAGTCCTTGGCTCTCAGTGTCCGCTGGCGTCTGGCGTGGAGGAGGACGCTGGTGTGGATGCTCTGGAGGTCTTCTCCAGGCCTGGACTCGGGACCGGGCCGCTCTCCGGAGCTTTGGCCAGGACGCGTGGCATGGATTTGGGCTGCGCCTGGAGCCCCGGGCTGCAGATGAGATGGTGTCGCTCCCAGTCCTTGTGCTGACAGAAGGAGCCGCAGTAACGCGCCGCATTACAGCCGCTGCACGTCTCGCTCGCCTTCCGACCGCAGTTCCAGCAGCACTGAGAACCAGAGAGAAAATTACAGCTTACAGCATTAGAAATATATAAACATTACACGTTTAAACATAATATTAAACAAATGCGTCTAGAAATATCTTTAATCAGCAAAGACACATTAAACGTGACATTAAAACTGACCTATAAATATATGTGTGTGTGTGTGTATAAATATTTGAAATGAAAATGATTGAAATTATTTAATGAATATAAAATTAATATGTGACCCTGGACCACAAAACCAGTAAAAGAACCCAATGTTGATTCAATCAGGCGAATGTTTGCATTATAATGAGCCTCATTTGCATAAAAAGGAAGGCCTCATTTAAATATTCATGACACATTGTTGTATCGGTGCAGACGCAGCGTCTGTGGTTGGTGACTGAATTAATGTGTGTTTAGCGTGACTCTCACCTCGCTGGAGTCTTCCTGCTCGTTGATGACCTGTATGGCGTCTTCGGTGGCTTTCCTCTTGGCCTCGGCGAGGGTTTTCTCCATCTTGGCTCTCTCGGTGGTGATCATCTCGAAGGCTTTCTGCTCGGCATCGGCGACGGCCTTCTGCACCTCGTCCATCGCCTGACGCTTCACCTCGTTCACCGCTTCCTCTGAAGAATCAAACCACACATGCATAAACATCCTGTTTCATGCACGCTATTTTCTTGCGATAGAACAAGAATCAATATCCAGCAGAGAGCTTTGAGTCTGAAAGTGTGATTAATGAGAAACAAGACTGATGAACAGGTGGTAGGGGAGAAAACAGGTTTCCCAGGGTGCATCTGGGTTGCTGCCCTTACCAGCTTTCCTCCATATCTCATCAGGCACGTAGCCAGAGCCGGCGCGCAGGGGAAGATCCCTCTGAGAGTCTGTGGGGGACAAAAACAAATATATTAGTAGCGAATTAGCACTGAAATGCTTTAGAGGAGGGATGGATATGGAGGCACGTGAGCCACTTTGAGAGTTTGGGCAGCGTTTGGTCACAGATGGCGGAGAGGAACGCGGCCAGACCTCGGCGCTTGAGACGATATTCTCTCAGCCTGGACCCAAATACACAACACCTGCTCCATCAGCAGGCTCTCTCTCTCTCTCTCACACACACACACACACACACGCACACAATTTCATCTGTTAGTTGGGTTTTAAAAGACACTTAAAGAGACGGTTCACCCAAAAATGAAAATTCTGTCTGCTCTAAACCTGTACGAGTTTCTTTCTTCTTCTGAGCACAAAAGAAGACGTTTTGAAGAATGCTGGTGACCAAACAGTTGACGGTAGCCATAGATTTTTTTTTCCATACAATGGAAGTCAATGGTTGGACAATCTCTTTAATATTCAATAATGTTATCAATCTGACTGCACTGAAACTATCGGAGGAGAACAAAACTTGAACTGATTGAGCTGAATGATTAATTTATCGTCTTCTGTAGCGCTGCTTTACAGCCGAATCAGATTTGTTCATAATTGATGCATTTTGATTCATTTTGTGTTGTTGAACTGAATCAGCACTGAATAACGACACCGCTGTCTTTAATTATCGCTGAATTTAACTGGTTTCATAATGAATGAACTGAATCAACACTGAACTGAATAATGACAGTATTGTCTTTTAAGAGCTGCTTTACAGCTGAATTTGTCTTCATTGATTCTGTTGTTTATCACTTTGAAGCTGCTTTGAAATGTATAAAGCACTATAGAAATCAAGGTGAATTGACATGGGAGCGAATGAGTTGACCATCACCACCACTAGAGGGAACTTGTTTTACGCTCTGGAAAATTGCCTCAAACTCTACAAATTAAGTTTGTGAGTAAAGACGGTAACAGGATTCAAATGAAAGGTCTGCAGCAAAAAAGGTCAAAGTTGGAACATGATTCTGAACTCCTGAGCGACTCACCTGCGTTGACTCCCTCTGCTGACAGAGGGCTGTGTGTCTTGCTGAACGGGGCGTTCCCTGCGGCCGATCCGTTCTTGCGCCCGTCGTCGTGTGGGTTTGAGCGTCGTCGCCAGTAATTGAGCTCCTCGCGGTCGGACTCCTGACAGCGCCGCAGAACGCTCACCGAACGCCGCGTCTTCTCCACCATGTCCACAATGCAGTTCAGCACCTCTCTCTCTCTCTCACACACACACACACACACACGCACACAATTTCATCTGTTAGTTGGGTTTTAAAAGACACTTAAAGAGACGGTTCACCCAAAAATGAAAATTCTGTCTGCTCTAAACCTGTACGAGTTTCTTTCTTCTTCTGAGCACAAAAGAAGACGTTTTGAAGAATGCTGGTGACCAAACAGTTGACGGTAGCCATAGATTTTTTTTTCCATACAATGGAAGTCAATGGTTGGACAATCTCTTTAATATTCAATAATGTTATCAATCTGACTGCACTGAAACTATCGGAGGAGAACAAAACTTGAACTGATTGAGCTGAATGATTAATTTATCGTCTTCTGTAGCGCTGCTTTACAGCCGAATCAGATTTGTTCATAATTGATGCATTTTGATTCATTTTGTGTTGTTGAACTGAATCAGCACTGAATAACGACACCGCTGTCTTTAATTATCGCTGAATTTAACTGGTTTCATAATGAATGAACTGAATCAACACTGAACTGAATAATGACAGTATTGTCTTTTAAGAGCTGCTTTACAGCTGAATTTGTCTTCATTGATTCTGTTGTTTATCACTTTGAAGCTGCTTTGAAATGTATAAAGCACTATAGAAATCAAGGTGAATTGACATGGGAGCGAATGAGTTGACCATCACCACCACTAGAGGGAACTTGTTTTACGCTCTGGAAAATTGCCTCAAACTCTACAAATTAAGTTTGTGAGTAAAGACGGTAACAGGATTCAAATGAAAGGTCTGCAGCAAAAAAGGTCAAAGTTGGAACATGATTCTGAACTCCTGAGCGACTCACCTGCGTTGACTCCCTCTGCTGACAGAGGGCTGTGTGTCTTGCTGAACGGGGCGTTCCCTGCGGCCGATCCGTTCTTGCGCCCGTCGTCGTGTGGGTTTGAGCGTCGTCGCCAGTAATTGAGCTCCTCGCGGTCGGACTCCTGACAGCGCCGCAGAACGCTCACCGAACGCCGCGTCTTCTCCACCATGTCCACAATGCAGTTCAGCACCTACAACCAGAGACGACAGAAAAACTTAAGAGCACAAAATTCACAATAGATTGAAACTTGCATATACATACATTACATACTTGGACTCATTTATTCTCTTTAGCCTATGGTGTTGCTTGAGAATATTGGGTTATAAAGTTGTTTATGGTTTATTTTGCATGCTTTTATTTGTATCTTATGAGTTTTTTAATTTGCTGTTGCTTTTGATATTATTTAATTGTTTATAAATTGTACAGCACTTTGGTTCAACACTTGTCATTTTTAAATGTGCTTTATAAATAAACGTGAACTTGAGTTACTATATTATATACTTACTATTTAATATAATGTTATGTATGAATTAAAAAATATTTGATCTGTCATTTGAAAAAGTAAAATTAAGTAAGTTAAGCAGACTTGACTAACACTCATATGTTTTTTGTTGTTGATTTTTTTATTTTTTTATTTCATACACCACGGTGTTACCAGATGAATCTCAGAAATGAAGCCCTATTTTATGACTATGATTTGTTTTGCATTATTTTCAGGACAATTAAACACATTTTTCCTCCCAAACTCTCAGTATATTGCATGTTGGATTTTTTGCTTTTGAGTTTGTTTCTGATTCTCATCATCAGTGATGATTCTGATTAAATTCTCAGAACTGAAATAAAATTATTTAAATCAGCATAAATTTAAAGCATTTTAACAAATACTATCATGATAGTTCAGTTTAAAAAATATACATGTTTTGTATTAAAGTAATGAGTTTTTTTGTCTGTTTTTTTTTTGCATTACAGTAATAAGTGTTTCATTGTGTGCTTAATTTTAACTAAAATTATTTGAAAATAATTAAAATAATATAAGTATTAGATGGAAAAACGTAAACGTTGCCTTGGCAACTCACTGAAAAAAGTTTTAGTTAAATTACTACAACTGAAATACAAATAAATTACAGGTAAATTCACAAAATAAAATGACAAAAACAAAATTACTAAATTAAAATAAAAACTGAAAATATAAAAAATAAAACCATAATAGTAAATACATTAAAATAACACTAAAATATATATATATTTTTTTATTCTTGATTTTCAGGTGAAATACAAGCCAGGTTTCGTGAGATTCACTTCCATGGTGCTTTTTTGTAAGAATTATCAAGAAATGCAGTCTTACGTGATCCAGATGTCTCCATTCTTCAGCCCACTCTCTGTCTGTCAGTCTGTGGTCTACAGGTTCCTCACGGAAGCCTCCGTTACTGCCTGAAAACATCGACAAAACACCTCAGATCTTCAAAACTTCAGAAGCAGTCAAAGCTTTCTGCTCGTATTGTGTGTAGTTACCTGTCAGCCGCGGCCGCTCCTTCAGCTCCGGGACCCGCTGCGGCTCTCTGTACAGGTGAGGTGTGCTGATGTCATCCAGCGCGTAGTGCTGCAGAGGGGGCGGAGTCGGGTGCATCTGGGCGGGGAGCTGCAGCGGGTGGGCGGGGCTGTGTCTGGGGGCGGGGCTAATGGTGCAGATGCGCTTGGCAGGAGGCTCCAGGGAGGCGGGAGGACGCTCGTGGAAACCATTCTCTTTACTTCTGGAGTAAATCATAAAAAATAAATAAGAGACAAATCCCTAATAACACTTTTGGACCTGTACAATGACAATACCAGGGGTTTTGAAACACCTTACAGTAAACAATGTAGCTCCTCAGAAACAGTTGTGGTTGCTACAAAGTGGTTGCCGAGCAACACACAAACCTAAACAAAGGTGTGTGTTACTTTGTAGCGTCATTTACAACAGCTTCGAACGCGGCTCAGCCAATCAGAGTCAAGCACCGGAACTCTTCGCTTTATATATATCAAAGTGCAATTCCTAGTAATACTTACAAAAAGTACCATGGCCATACCATGCTTTTTGGACATTTTACCATGGATAATACCATGTTTGTTAGTTTGCTTGTTTATTTATTTTAATACTGTGGCAATTCCATGCTTTCTTAGATATGTACCATGGCATGCAATGTTATTTTGCTCATGGTATCATGGAAATGCCATGTTTTTGGACTAAAAGCTTGTGATTTTGAACGTTTGGAAATAAATAATATAAGACATAAAAATAAAAGTGTAAAATAAACTTTATTAAAATATCACATTATATTTTTTTATTTTACAGTTTTGTCATTTTAGTATTTATATACAATTATAGCTTTTATTACTATTTTAAATTAGCTTTTAATTTAAGCTTTTAGTTTAATTGTAGTTAAATTTTTTGTAATGTGCTTTTGTCATTTTTATTATTTATTTTAAATAAATATTTCAATTTAAATAATTATATTTAATATTATTATTATTATTAGGTTTAATGTATTATTTTTATTTCAGTTTTAGTTTTAGTTCAGTTTCAGATTTTATTCATTTCCAGTTATTAATTTTAGTTTTTCGACTTAATTCAGTTAGTTGCAAATTTAGTTCAAGTTTTCCATCTAATATTTATATTTTATTTTATTACAGCTTTATTTAAATTAACAAAATTTGTAATAGTTTTAACAATAATAACCCTGTTTACTGTAATTTACAACTGTAATGTATTTCTGTCTTCCTTTTTTATAATTAGTCAAAAAATGTTGCCACAGTAATATCATGGTATTCTTTTGAAATGCCTTGCAAAACTATGCTGAAATCATGATATATGAAAGCGTAAGTTTACTATAGTACTGCCATGGTATTTATTTTAAAGGAAAGCTGAGGGGTTTATTTCTCAGGCATCTGGCATTAGAACTAGTACACCGTTGTCGCTTGTGAAATCAAAATGACGGTGCAATGGGTGGAAACGTGCAGATTAAGGAGCGCTAATATTATAATGAGATCCCTTTGCCACGTCACCAAGGGAGTGATTTTTTCTCAGACGCTTGCAGAAAAAAAGCTTGTCAAAACAAAGTTACTGGGTTAATCTTTTTCACGTTTGCTTGGTTGGTAGATGCACCGGGGACCTGATTATAGCACTTACAACCTGGAAAAGTCAGATTTTCATGATATGTCACCTTTAAAGTCTGACCACCACATTTTTGGCATTTTTCCTGATAAGAGTGGAGATAAAGGTCAAGAGGATTCGTTCCTCGACAGACTTGGAGGAGCCGCGCCGAGCGTGCAAACTCAAAGCAGATCGCGCCCGAGGCGTCTGTTCAGCGTCACTGCACGTTCTGCTCGCCATTATAGCTCCAGACCGCGATTTACACCAACATCTCATCAAAATAGTCAATAAATCTTTCATATGAAAACACTTAAGTTCAGCCTCAGGAGGATGGAAACGGAGAAGAGTAACAATCGGCAAGACGAAACAAACCAGAGCCAGCGGTTCATTTCTTACATGATGAGCATGTGAGTCTGATTACTAATGTGAAAAAATGAAGAATATCAGACTGTTATCTGGCAAACACAAGGGGTGTAACTTTTAAAAACCATGAATTAACACATCTCGCTCTCAGTAAAACATGCTAATTCGACTTCTGCGAAAATGATTCAGTGATTCATTGAAGTTGTCACTCAAAAATGAAAATACAGGCAGAATTGTATGCATTTCCATTCAATAAAAAGGGACAGATGCTCCTCATATCACTGTGCTTTGAATTAAATCATATCATATATAACAAATGGGTTTGATTTTAGTTGTCATATTTACTGATTATGATGTTATCACTATAAATGAGCCACGACAAGTGTTATTTTAGTATTATTTATATACTGTATTTTTCTATAATTTAAATTACCTTTTGTTTTATATTTTCCCTTTTCATTTTTAATTTTATTTTAATGTTTAGTCATTTTGATATGTGCATTTTTTCTTCTTCATTATTATAATTTTTTTAACATTACTATTTAGGTTTAATTTTATATTTTTATTAAAGTATTCATTTTATTCAAAGTTTTAATTTTTATTTATATCAAGTTATTTTAGTGCTTTTGTTTTATATTTTCAGTTTTCATTTTAATTTTAGTTTGTTTTAGTAATTTTGATATGTGCTTTTTTATGTTTTATTATTATTATTTCTTTAATATAACCATTTAGGTTTAATTTGATTGTTTTTTAAGTTTACAATTTTTATTTCAAGTTATTTTAGTGCTTCAACTTAAATTTATTTCAGTGAATTTTTCAATCAATTTCTGATTTTTAGTTTGTTTAAACATTTTTTTATTATTTTAGCTTTGTTTAAATTTGTCAAAAACGATTTAATAGATTTAGTTGCAGTTAACAATAATAACCCTATTTTTCTCCACATCAATTTTGCAAGAGCTCCAAAAAATGAATGAGTGTTGTGTTTATGGTTTGAATATGTTTTCTTACAGTCAAGTGATTCTCAAGTTGGTTTGACTGAATCATTGAAAAGAACCACATCAAAAGAATGATTCGTTTGATCACTAAACAGTTCATTACTGGTGATAATCAAAACAATTCCGTTTTCAAGGAATACATTAAACATGATATCCGAAGAAAATGGTTTGGAAGGCTTTAAAATGTTTTCCAAACACATCCAAACCAGGACAAGAATCTCTGTAGTTTTTATTACTAGTGCGACAGACACGATTGACTCGGTCCTCCTCTCACATATGCGTCTGTCATTCACGTTCTCACGAGCTCCATATGCAGCGCAGCCCTGTAAAAAACCTGCAACGGTTTATAGTTGTGTTTCACACTTCCGACCGCCTGGAATTCTCGGAAGTCTCAGTCTGCTCCGTAAATTACCAAAGGAAACACGAGACACCTTCCACTTTCTCCGTTCAGCATCCCTATCATGCATGCTATCATAAAATCACTGAATTCAATCAGCTTCAGGGATTCACTAATATCGCCAAATCAACATTCCTGCTCGCATATGGACGGTTTTATTGCACTTTATGGTTTTTATGTCCTTTTTTGAGATTGACTGACCTTGAGTCAAACGGTTGTGGACAGGAGAGTAATTTTAATTAAGAATTTTGCTCTCTGTTTTATTTTTTTTTAAATATATTTTTATAATATTTTCAGTATGCATAATATTGTTTATATTAAAATATTACTATTTAGGCCCCATTTCTTTTTAGCTCAGTTCTAGCTTTTATTTATTTCTAGGTAGTAATTTAGTGCAACTAGTTTTTCATTCAATTGCTGATTTTTAGTTCAAGTTTAACATTGAAACACCCATCTCATATTTATATTTAATTTTAGTTCAGCTTTATTTCAATTCAACACAAATGTGTTAATAGTTCAAGTTAAAATCATCTAATTCAAGCAGCTTCACATCAGTTTCATCCTGAATATATTTTCAGGGATTCACTAAAATCAACATTCCTGCTTTCATATAGACTTTTTAAAAAAAAATTAAAAAATTTTTTTATAAATATTTTCAATAGTTATACATTTTTTAGTTTTTTATATATTTACAATATTTTTTAATACTTTTTTATTTAACATTTAGTGCTTCCATCTCATATTTATATTTTATTAAAAATTTTTATAATATGTAATATATTTACTATTTTATCCCAATTTTTGATTATTTTTTATTTGCATTTTATTTTAGTTTAGTTTGTTTCAATTTAACAAAATGTTTTAATAGTTTTCGTTTTAATTTAACATTTAGTGTTTCCATCTCATATTTATATTTTATTAAAATTTTTAATATTTCCTTTTTTTCCCTTTTTCCTATTATTTTATCCCAATTTAAAAAAAAAATTATTTGCATTTTATTTTGTTTCAATTTAACAAAAATGTTTTAATAGTTTTCGTTTTAATTTAACATTTAGTGTTTCCATCTCATATTTTTATTTTATTAAAATTTTTAATATTTCCTTTTTTTCCCTATTTCCTATTATTTTATCCCAATTTTAATTTTTTTTTAAATTTAATTTAATTTTGTTTCAATTTAACAAAAATGTTTTAATAGTTTTTGTTTTAATGTCACCTGTACCATAATAACCCTGGTTAACAACAAGGGCGAGTGACTTGCAGAATTGCCCTTTTTAAGCTCAACTATTGCTTTACTGGCCGTTTACCTTCAGGAAGGGAATGACGAAGGGCCTCAGGGGGAAGTTTGTAGCTTCTTGCAGTCTGGAGTGAAACTCTTCAATGGTGACGGTGGAGTTCTGTGGGAGAAACACATCGCTTGTTAACTCTAGCTCACAGCTGATCAAACGGTGCTCGTGAGAGGCGTGTGTGAGGGACGCACCACCAGCGCCAGCACCAGGTTTCGGACGCTCTCTCCGATCTCGGGCGAGATGTCGTTGCCGAACTGCTGCAGTGTTGTGAGGAAGCGCTTGAGTTTGCTCAGCTGTCGCGCGCCGCAGGTGGCTGGAAGCTGCTGATTGGCCAGAGAGGAGGAAGATGATGATGAAGGGCCGTTGCTGTAGCGCTGAGGTGGCGAGGGAATGGCGTTAAGCATCGGCGGAGAGTGATTGATCCCATTAGTCACTGCAGAAACAGAGAATGTGGTTAGCAATGATCTGCAAACACAGAATTAATCAACATTTTAGTATTATTTATGTACGATAATAGTTTTTATTAATCTTTTGAATTATCTTTTATAATTTATGTTTCCAGTTTTTATTTTTATTTTAGTTTTCTTATGTGCTTTTGTCTTTTTTTAAATATTACTATTTGTGTCCCTGGAGCACAAAAGCAGTGTTAAGTCGCTGGGGTATATTTGTAGCAATAGCCAACAATACATTGTATGGGTCACAATTATCAATCTTTCTTTTATGCCAAAAATCATTAGGATATTAAGTAAAGATCATGTTCCATGAATATATTTAGTAAATTTCCTACTGCAAATATATCAAAAGTTAATGTTTGATTAGTAATATGCATCGCTAAGAACTTCATTTGAACAACTTTAAAGATGATTTTCTCAATATTTTGATTTTTTTGCACCCTCAGATTCCAGATTTTCAAATAGTTGTATCTCAGCCAAATATTGTCCTATCCTAACAAACCATACATTAATGGAAATATTATTTATTCAGCTTTCAGCTGATGTATAAATCTCAATTTCAAAAAATTGACCCTTATGACTGGTTTTGTCCTCCAGAGTCACATTTATGTTAAATTTCAGTTTAATTTTTGTTTTTATTTCTTTCCAGTTAAACTTATTTTAATTAGTTTTTTTGTTTGTTTAAGTTTAATGTTTAGTTTTACCATCTCACATTTTATTTTATTTCAGCTTTATTTCAATTTAACAAAAATGTTTTTAATAGTTTTCATTTTAGTTAATGTTAATACCCGTTTTTCACCACATACATTTTCCTGAAGTGTTGTGTTTATGGCTATAATGTATGAAGCTATAGTATTTTACTAATCATAAATAACGACTCTTTCTTTCAGCAAAAACACTCTTTTCACTTTAAACTTTTGCTTTGGTTTTCCTTTGTATTTCGGCACTGCGGTTACTTGCTCCTGTAGGGTAAGTGGCTTTTTTCCTCATTGTAAGATGTTTTGCATACAAACGCATGCTAAATAATGAAATGTAAATGCACTACTATGCATTTAAAGCACTGTATGTACTTTGCTGGTAAAAGACTCTATGCCAGTATTAAGACATCTGCGTTTGTGTTCAACTGCATACTGTGAATTGCATACTACATACTGCAATTTTGACAAATAGTACACTGCATACTGCAAATTCTGACAAATGCAATAGGTTATTTGAATATTCCATGCATACAGAAAATTCCAATCTTATGCATTTCTTATGCATACTGCAGAAACGGTAGTATGTCATCCTATGGGACACACTAGTGCCAGATAGTACAGCTAGCAGCATGCATGTTTGAATGCAGTGTTGTGTGCAAGTCTCACATGCTGTGGTGGAGAAGGCTGCCGGTCGAGGTCCGCTGGGGTTGACGGAGGGTAGAGGGGGCATGACGGAGACGGTTGGTCTGGAATGAGTCTTTCCATCCACTGGGGAACCTGGCATGGCAGGAACGTTCTTCTCTGCGCTGTCTGAAAACCAGAGAGATTGAGCTGGAGACTGACAGATCACTTATTTTCATTGTAATCGCGAACATTTCTCATGAGGAGATTTCCATTAAAACCCAATAAAGTGCTGCAGATTTGTGGCAGCAGAACATCTCTGACCTCATAAAATCACCATGCAATTATTTCTTAACCGCATCCAAAACATTCCCAGAAGCACCAGTGCAAACGATGCAAACACAAATGTAGTCATTGTGTCTCAATGCATTGATATGCAATTGATATGCACTTCATGTTTAACGACACCTCCAATCCAATTGAGCCCAAACCTCTAAAAGCGGCATGCATTTCCAAGCCTGAGCTCCCTAACTAAACCCATCATCCTTTCTGCTGCACACCAGATGTTTTCTGCCCCTGTTTAAGAGCCGTGGAGTCCCGACAGCTGAAGTGCAAATGAACCAGGTTTTGTCCTCGGGAAAGAAAGGGTGATCATTGAGCCCGCTTCAGAATGGAGAATCGGGCCATTTCACGCTCGCTAACTAGGCTTCACAAAAGCCGTCAAGGGCTAAACGCATACTTTCTGCCTGTGAATGGACCACCAGGCCCAAAAGTCGTAGATCAGAGGCGCTATTGTTCTACAAGAGCCGTGAGAGAAGCTATCGGCCTCATTTGGAGTATATCAGACCGCTGGAAATGCTTTTATAAAGGCGGCTAATAGACCCACACAGATCGAGTTGTCAAAGGTCATGAAACGCTTCTTACCAGACGACTTTTCATAGACGGACAGCGCTTCTCTGGGTGAAAGGCGTGTTTTGTTTAATGTTTATTCATGGGAAACTAATGCAGTGAATGCGTTTCTCGTTGTATAGTTTTAAAATGGGCCTCTCCATTTAACAATGAAAAGTAAGGCGGCTTTTAATGGGATTGTTATAGCGCTTCATTTGTACGTTTCATTCCAGTCGCGATAAACAGACGAGTTCGTCACAGAGCAGAAAACTTGAGTGAATTGAAATATGACATTTTGCAGGTTATAGTTAATATGCTGCTATTTCTTTGTTTATACAATTTCGATTATTTCTCTATTTGTTTATGATTTTGAGTTGTGTGAAACCATAAAAAAATCATTCCTTAAAATAAAATAAACTTTTAAAAATTAAACTTATTTTATGTAACTTGAAGTACTAAAATAAATGATACTAAAATAACATCACAAAAATATAATAAGACAAATCATGTTTCTATGGAGGACAAAACCTGCAGTATAATATATAAAATATTTTTTTAAATGTATATTTTTAAATATTATGTTATATAATATACAAACAAACAAATAGGAACATATTTATTTTCCTATTATTGCATTTATTTATTTATTACATATTTATGCAAGTTTGGTCCTCCATATATTTCAAAGCATTGTTTGTGATTTGTGATATGTGACTCTGGAGCACAAAACCAGTCATAAGAGTCAATTTTTTGAAATTGAGATGTATACATCATCTGAAAGCTGAATAAATAATCTTTCCATTGATGTATGGTTTGTTAGAATCGGACAATATTTGGCTGAGATACAACTATTTGAAAATCTGGAATCTGAGGGTGCAAAAAAATCTAAATATTGAGAAAATCATCTTTAAAGTTGTCCAAATGAAGTTCTTAGCGATGCATATTACTAATCAAACATTAAGTTTTGATATATTAACGGTAGGAAATTTACAAAATATTTGAATGGAACATGATCTTTACTTAATATCCGAATGATTTTTGGCTATTGCTACAAATATACCCCAGCGACTTAACACTGGTTCAGGGTCACAAATCAAATGCTGAAGGACCAGTATATTTCATGTATTGCAATGAATCTCATTCTCATGTGCTTTTATTGTGAGTCTCCAACAAAACCATCGTCTTAACTCACTAATCGAATGCGGCACAGTCACAGGTGTGACACACTTTTGCGCGCACACACACACACACACACACACACACACACACACACTTGGGACACTTAGACACAAATCTTGTGGTTTGTGAGCACACCTGGATTTTTTTGCACCCTCAGATTCCAGATTTTCAAATAGTTGTATCTCAGCCAAATATTGTCCTATCCTAACAAACCATACATTAATGGAAATATTATTTATTCAGCTTTCAGCTGATGTATAAATCTCAATTTCAAAAAATTGACCCTTATGACTGGTTTTGTCCTCCAGAGTCACATTTATGTTAAATTTCAGTTTAATTTTTGTTTTTATTTCTTTCCAGTTAAACTTATTTTAATTAGTTTTTTTGTTTGTTTAAGTTTAATGTTTAGTTTTACCATCTCACATTTTATTTTATTTCAGCTTTATTTCAATTTAACAAAAATGTTTTTAATAGTTTTCATTTTAGTTAATGTTAATACCCGTTTTTCACCACATACATTTTCCTGAAGTGTTGTGTTTATGGCTATAATGTATGAAGCTATAGTATTTTACTAATCATAAATAACGACTCTTTCTTTCAGCAAAAACACTCTTTTCACTTTAAACTTTTGCTTTGGTTTTCCTTTGTATTTCGGCACTGCGGTTACTTGCTCCTGTAGGGTAAGTGGCTTTTTTCCTCATTGTAAGATGTTTTGCATACAAACGCATGCTAAATAATGAAATGTAAATGCACTACTATGCATTTAAAGCACTGTATGTACTTTGCTGGTAAAAGACTCTATGCCAGTATTAAGACATCTGCGTTTGTGTTCAACTGCATACTGTGAATTGCATACTACATACTGCAATTTTGACAAATAGTACACTGCATACTGCAAATTCTGACAAATGCAATAGGTTATTTGAATATTCCATGCATACAGAAAATTCCAATCTTATGCATTTCTTATGCATACTGCAGAAACGGTAGTATGTCATCCTATGGGACACACTAGTGCCAGATAGTACAGCTAGCAGCATGCATGTTTGAATGCAGTGTTGTGTGCAAGTCTCACATGCTGTGGTGGAGAAGGCTGCCGGTCGAGGTCCGCTGGGGTTGACGGAGGGTAGAGGGGGCATGACGGAGACGGTTGGTCTGGAATGAGTCTTTCCATCCACTGGGGAACCTGGCATGGCAGGAACGTTCTTCTCTGCGCTGTCTGAAAACCAGAGAGATTGAGCTGGAGACTGACAGATCACTTATTTTCATTGTAATCGCGAACATTTCTCATGAGGAGATTTCCATTAAAACCCAATAAAGTGCTGCAGATTTGTGGCAGCAGAACATCTCTGACCTCATAAAATCACCATGCAATTATTTCTTAACCGCATCCAAAACATTCCCAGAAGCACCAGTGCAAACGATGCAAACACAAATGTAGTCATTGTGTCTCAATGCATTGATATGCAATTGATATGCACTTCATGTTTAACGACACCTCCAATCCAATTGAGCCCAAACCTCTAAAAGCGGCATGCATTTCCAAGCCTGAGCTCCCTAACTAAACCCATCATCCTTTCTGCTGCACACCAGATGTTTTCTGCCCCTGTTTAAGAGCCGTGGAGTCCCGACAGCTGAAGTGCAAATAAACCAGGTTTTGTCCTCGGGAAAGAAAGGGTGATCATTGAGCCCGCTTCAGAATGGAGAATCGGGCCATTTCACGCTCGCTAACTAGGCTTCACAAAAGCCGTCAAGGGCTAAACGCATACTTTCTGCCTGTGAATGGACCACCAGGCCCAAAAGTCGTAGATCAGAGGCGCTATTGTTCTACAAGAGCCGTGAGAGAAGCTATCGGCCTCATTTGGAGTATATCAGACCGCTGGAAATGCTTTTATAAAGGCGGCTAATAGACCCACACAGATCGAGTTGTCAAAGGTCATGAAACGCTTCTTACCAGACGACTTTTCATAGACGGACAGCGCTTCTCTGGGTGAAAGGCGTGTTTTGTTTAATGTTTATTCATGGGAAACTAATGCAGTGAATGCGTTTCTCGTTGTATAGTTTTAAAATGGGCCTCTCCATTTAACAATGAAAAGTAAGGCGGCTTTTAATGGGATTGTTATAGCGCTTCATTTGTACGTTTCATTCCAGTCGCGATAAACAGACGAGTTCGTCACAGAGCAGAAAACTTGAGTGAATTGAAATATGACATTTTGCAGGTTATAGTTAATATGCTGCTATTTCTTTGTTTATACAATTTCGATTATTTCTCTATTTGTTTATGATTTTGAGTTGTGTGAAACCATAAAAAAATCATTCCTTAAAATAAAATAAACTTTTAAAAATTAAACTTATTTTATGTAACTTGAAGTACTAAAATAAATGATACTAAAATAACATCACAAAAATATAATAAGACAAATCATGTTTCTATGGAGGACAAAACCTGCAGTATAATATATAAAATATTTTTTTAAATGTATATTTTTAAATATTATGTTATATAATATACAAACAAACAAATAGGAACATATTTATTTTCCTATTATTGCATTTATTTATTTATTACATATTTATGCAAGTTTGGTCCTCCATATATTTCAAAGCATTGTTTGTGATTTGTGATATGTGACTCTGGAGCACAAAACCAGTCATAAGAGTCAATTTTTTGAAATTGAGATGTATACATCATCTCAAAGCTGAATAAATAATCTTTCCATTGATGTATGGTTTGTTAGAATCGGACAATATTTGGCTGAGATACAACTATTTGAAAATCTGGAATCTGAGGGTGCAAAAAAATCTAAATATTGAGAAAATCATCTTTAAAGTTGTCCAAATGAAGTTCTTAGCGATGCATATTACTAATCAAACATTAAGTTTTGATATATTAACGGTAGGAAATTTACAAAATATTTGAATGGAACATGATCTTTACTTAATATCCGAATGATTTTTGGCTATTGCTACAAATATACCCCAGCGACTTAACACTGGTTCAGGGTCACAAATCAAATGCTGAAGGACCAGTATATTTCATGTATTGCAATGAATCTCATTCTCATGTGCTTTTATTGTGAGTCTCCAACAAAACCATCGTCTTAACTCACTAATCGAATGCGGCACAGTCACAGGTGTGACACACTTTTGCGCGCACACACACACACACACACACACACACACACACACTTGGGACACTTAGACACAAATCTTGTGGTTTGTGAGCACACCTGAGCCCCACTCCGGGTCCTTCAGGCTGCCCTTCTTAATGCCTGACTGCCTTTGCATGTACACCTGGTTCCTTCCTAGGAGGCAGGAAGTAGAATGTGGGAAGGACTGGGAGAAACAGGAAGCCCAGCCATTTGGGTTTGTGCCACACCATAGGATGCACTCAAACCCTCCCGTATCCACCGTCTGTTAGCAGAGATTAGCATCATACCTGCGGAGAACTACAGCTTAACCAACACTAGCGACTTAAGTTCTGCTAGTCAAGCTGCATTTTGGTAATATGGGTTAAAAAAATTATAAAAATGTATGACTCGGATTGGAATCACGTTTATTGTAAAATATTGCAAATCAATATATCGGCTAGACGGATCATTTTGAGATTATGAATAAAGTCAGAAGTTTTTAAATCAAGCAAGTTTGTTTATATAATTAACAAATTAAATTGTCAATGTTTTGTTGTGTAGATATTGTGAAAAATAACCATTCATATCACCTGAGCAATTGTGCATGCATATTATTAAATTGCATTGAATGTAAATACTATAAATTGCATAAATTGGCATAATAATGGCTGCCCTGCTCTCATGCATCAATGTTATTTTTGAATTATTGATATAATATTATACTTTTTATTAATATTTGTTTACTTTGTTTTCATTTTAATTAGTAAAATTTGTTGTAATTTTGTCATGTGCTTTTGTAATTTTTATTAATACTATTTATGTTTAATTTATTTTTAAATTAGCCCAGTAGCCCAGGAAACAGTCCTAATTTTCATCTAGAAGAAGTTTTTCATCTATTATTTATATTTATTTTATTTCAGCTTTATTTCAATTAACAAAACTTTTAATAATTGTATTTATTTATTTTTCTTAGATATTAACCCTGCATATTTGTATGCATATTTCATGCATTTATATTGATGCACAATTGAAATGAATAAATGAAGGCTTATAAAGACCAAGTGCATTCAAACTGCAGATACTTCCAGCTCTTAAATTTGTCCTCTTTTGTGGTTTCAGGGACAAATGGCAGGTGTGGAGTCTTTGGTTATCAGTCACTGAACTGCTCGAGATCTACGAGGCAGAAGCATCCTTGCCTTCTACCTGAGAGAGACAGAGACAGAGACAGAGACAGAGACAGAGACAGAGACAGAGACAGAGACAGAGACAGAGACAGAGACAGAGACAGAGACAGAGACAGAGACAGAGACAGAGACAGAGACAGAGACAGAGACAGAGACAGAGACAGAGACA